>NC_081192.1:107331931-107539431 GCF_902713425.1 Acipenser ruthenus
TAATTAATATTAATATTAATATTAATATTTAATAATAATATTTCAGGACAGAAAATAGGAGGCACTTTTTTACACAGAGAATTGTGAGGGTCTGGAACCAACTCCCCAGTAATGTTGTTGAAGCTGACACCCTGGGATCCTTCAAGAAGCTGCTTGATGAGATTCTGGGATCAATGAGCTACTCACAACCAAACGAGCAAGATGGGCTGAATGGCCTCCGCTCGTTTGTAAACTTTCTTATGTTCTTATTAAACCCTGAAATCGTCTAACTAACTAACTAACTGAAACCCAAACCCTAACTGATTCTTAAACCCAGTTCATTTTGTAAACTATAGTTCCTATAAAGCATATGTTTTCCCCAACAGTGCTGACATCTCAATTTGAACTGTTGTCCTTGGTTCCAGTGTTCTGTCTTAAAGTCAAGGTTTATATTGAAAGAAACAGAGCACACATGCACAGACATGTGTTGATATAAATACAGCTTTTACTCATAGCGCAGAGTTGTTGTGACTGATGGATGCTGTACATTCAGAATGGTCTGTTAAGAGATTACACGTGGTTCAGCCATGGTCATCCCAGACAAGAGCCGGGCTCGTCTGCATCCGGAGTTCTAGAGCTTTTACCCTCATCTCACTGACAGGAGACACAATCTGTAACAGCAGTGTGTCACACAGCACTGCCCGCTACACCTCTATCAAACAGAATCCACAATGACAGTGTATCACACAGCACTGCCCGCTGCACCTCTATCAAACAGAATCCACAATGACAGTGTATCACACAGCACTGCCCGCTACACCTCTATCAAACAGAATCCACAATGACAGTGTATCACACAGCACTGCCCGCTACACCTCTATCAAACAGAATCCACAATGACAGTGTATCACACAGCACTGGCCGCTACACCTCTATCAAACAGAATCCACAATGACAGTGTATCACACAGCACTGCCCACTACACCTCTATCAAACAGAATCCACAATGACAGTGTATCACACAGCACTGCCCGTTACACCGCTATCAAACAGAATCCACAATGACAGTGTATCACACAGCACTGCCCGCTACACCGCTATCAAACAGAATCCACAATGACAGAGTATCACACAGCACTGCCCGCTACACCTCTATCAAACAGAATCCACAATGACAGTGTATCACACAGCACTGCCCGCTACACCTCTATCAAACAGAATCCACAATGACAGTGTATCACACAGCACTGCCCACTACACCTCTATCAAACAGAATCCACAATGACAGTGTATCACACAGCACTGCCCGCTACACCTCTATCAAACAGAATCCACAATGACAGTGTATCACACAGCACTGCCCGCTACACCTCTATCAAACAGAATCCACAATGACAGTGTATCACACAGCACTGCCTGCTGCACCTCTATCAAACAGAATCCACAATGAGCACTAAGACTCATGGGAGGCCGTTTGGAATAGCAAAGGCAGCACTGAGAGTCATGGGAGGCCGTTTGGAATAGCAAAGGCAGCACTGAGAGTCATGGGAGGCCGTTTGGAATAGCAAAGGCAGCACTGAGAGTCATGGGAGGCCGTTTTTTAATAGAGGAACACACTTTAAAGAAACAAAAAGGAAATGTGCAAATTGACAATCAATGAAATAGTTCTGAAAAACAATTTATCTGACTTATTCAAAAAAATAACTGCAGTTAATTAACAAAAGTAATATTTTTTTTGTTATTTTTTATTATTAATTAGTTCTGCCCTAAAGGCATCAGCTCAACAGCTACGAAGGATTGATTCTTTCAAAGTGTTCAGTTGACTTTCATTAACTGGAGCGCCAAAGCATGGCTGCAGAATGGATGTTAATTGGGGGCACAAACAACCTATTATGCTAGCGACACCACTGGGGCCTACAGAGACACCGTCTGTATCTGTCAGGTTTGAGTGTGGAGAGTGATTCCATGAAGCTTTGCCAGCAACGGCATCTTGACTTCTCGGAACTTGTGCCCAATTACTTTTGTACATTAAAAAGGAGCTTCAAACAAAGACAGCAGCACACAGACTCAGCACTTTATATACCAGCCTTATTCATCCTGGTCTTTCATTAAATTGCTTCATTCAGTCGAGGATCACTTTAAATCAGTGGCAAAAACTCCTAATTCAATCCATTTTGATTCCATGTTGTAACACAATAAAATGTGGAAAACTCCAAGCGGGGTGAATACTTTTGAGAGCCACTGTATATATTCTAAGACAGCAGGGATGGGGTTAAATCCTCCCTGCAGAAAAATGTGCGTAGGCACATTTTGTTGGCCTAATTGTATTGTTTTGCTTTATTGTTTAATTAGTTTTGTTTATTGTTTTATTATTAATTATCCCCTGCACCTGGTAGTTATTGTTAAATTATTGCACACATATATTAAATATTAAACACATATAAACAAGGATTGATGAGTCAACATTTGGCTAATTGAACTAATATACACAAATGGCCAAAAGTTTTGCATCGCCTAGAATCTAAGGATTGAAACATAAAATACAAAGCAGTATGTAATGCAATATGTTAAAGTAACATTATTCAGCAGGTTTCAATCGACTTTATGAAACTAAATGTGTTAATTCTATAGGGTGATGCAAAACTTTTGGCCATAGCTGTATATAACATTGGAGACTCATTCATGGACAATATGCATATTAGTGGTTTGTTGTTACTGACTGTAATCTATACAGCCGGTGACTTTTTTTTTATTACTCATTTAAAATTCATATGCCTATGGATAATAATGCTGTTGGGGATCCTAGCATATACAGGTACATGGTTTTATGAGCCACAGATACAGTATCCAGGTTCTGGGAAAGTCACCAGTTTCACTTGGCTATGTCTGTTCACAGTGAAGTAAAGTTTGTGTCGGTGTACAGTAAGTGAGTTTCTTTTTCTGTCCTGCTGTCAGCTTCACATCTTCACAGTCACTGGTTTACCAACACAGCTATGGTGACCAGACGCCCCGATAAAATCGGGATTGTCCCAATATTAGGGGCTTTGTCCCGCGTCCCGATCGAGGTACTGTCGGGACGCCATTTGTCCCGATTTTTAGAGTAAAAGTTGAAAACCCAGGTGTGAAATGTTTCATTTTTATTTTCTCGTTAGGAAATTTTGTATATGTGGCTGCTGTACTGTCTCGTGGTGCAACAGCATACTCTACTGGTTTAGGATGTGGTGTTTGAGTGAGTTGTTTGAATTGCATCTATGCGGTTATCCAATCACGTTAACCTGCAGTCATATGATGCGGTATGCGTCATGTGTTTTTCTTGGTGCGTGGGCCTGTGCGCTCGATTTTACTGGTGAAGTGTCCTGATGGCTGGTGTTGTTGATGAACCTGTCACTAAAAAGCAAAAAAGACAGTGCTGAACACAGTGGGGAAAAAATGTATTCAATCATATGACCATGGTCAAGTCATCCAATTAGGATTAGGATTATAAGTAGGAGTTCACAGACATTTCACAGACCTGTTTAAACATTAAATACACAGAATATTTCAGAGCACTGTAAAAGCCTAAACATAGTGGTACTTGCTTCCTTACTAAAACAGATTGCTGTCATTTGTTAAAAGGCAAGCATGCTGCCAACATTCTCTGTCTGGTGTGGACCTGCCCATACACTGAGACTGCACGTTCTGCATCAACTGAATTAGTTGGAAGTGTAAGGCAAAGCTTTGCCAAGTTATATAGATGTGGAAATCGATTAGAAACAGTCCCAAAGGTATCTGGCATTCTTTAATAAAGTCCATATATGCAGCACGTTCGCTGTCATGTTATTTGTCCCATCCAGGAATTTATTTTATTAGTACAGAGTCAAAACAACGAAAACGTGCCTATTTGGGTCTAAAATTCAGTACAGCAGGTCACAGAAAAGCCAATACAGATGCACTGATAGGCTGATTATAACACCGTTGTCATCTGAACAGTAAACAAGAAAGTTACGCTTTAATTTTAACATTCAGTTTAAGGCAAGTTTAAAATCCTATTCTGTTGTTCGTGTTTATTGGGTTCTTCAACATCATCCGACCCTGTAAGCCTATCTACAAAAGAAAGATACGTCGTTTGCGTTGCTTGCGTTGTGCAGTAGTTCATGAGGTTCCTTTCCTCCCCTCACCAACTGAGTGTCCTGATTTTTCACTCTTGCTATCTGGTCACCCTAAACACGGCACCTCTGGGGGAATGAGTTGAAAAGGCAAGATCAAGCAGACAGGCAGCATTAGTGTCTATTTAAAACACGATGGAGAGATGGGAATCAAGGTGCTGATGGGAAAGTGTGAAGTCACATCTTTACCAATATTACTATATTGATCTATTGATTCATTTGTAGTTGTTCTTTTGGTTCCAAACATTTTTTTGTTAAGCAGCAGTACTCTCCATGGCAGGGCTGCTTTAGGAATGGTGTGTTGGAAACAGATTTTTGTTAAGCAGCAGTACTCTCCGTGGCAGGGCTGCTTGAGGAATGGTGTGTTGGAAACAGATTTTTGTTAAGCAGCAGTACTCTCCCTGGCAGGGCTGCTTGAGGAATGGTGTGATGGAAACATTTTTTTGTTAAGCAGCAGTACTCTCCGTGGCAGGGCTGCTTGAGGAATGGTGTGTTGGAAACAGATTTTTGTTAAGCAGCAGTACTCTCCGTGGCAGGGCTGCTTGAGGAATGGTGTGTTGGAAACAGATTTTTGTTAAGCAGCAGTACTCTCCGTGGCAGGGCTGCTTGAGGAATGGTGTGTTGGAAAGTGAAGTGGTTGAGGGATTGGGTTGTCTATGATGTCTCTATTTATCAATAGGTCAGCTGCTCACTCAACAGCTTGAAAGGACAGGGCTTTGAATCAATTGCATTAAGGCAGCAGGGGAGACACTGTGAGACCTTCGCTCAGAATATTGAACACTGAGAGGCTTGATCAGTTATCACCAGCACCTGTTAGAAAGGAGCTAAACAGACCCTCAGAGACATAACTCTCTGGTGTGAAGCTGATGAAACTCTGCTGGACTTACAGCATAGAAAGAGAAGGCTGATCAGACCCTGCTGGCACTATATTTCATGAAAACTCTAACCCTTTTGTTTGTTAAGGAGACCCCCATTCATATATTGGAACATTGTGGGTTGGATTCTCCAAATTATTATTAATTAAGCAAATTGGTGGTTCTGGCAGGGGACTCACTTTAACCATAGATCAAATGACATCATTATCAAGCATATTGTAGGCGCTTCCAATACCAGAAGAAACCATCAGTCGAATAGCTACTATATTATTTGTCCTTCAATAAACAATATGTCCAATGGGTGAAAAGGGCCAGGGTTAGGGTTAGGGTTAGGGTTATATCATGCAAAAAGATTTAAGCATTAAGTACATTGTAACTTTGCATAATAACATTGTTTTTTTTTAAAAAAAATGTGTACATCTTTAATGTGTTTTTCAAATTTAAAAGTTGTGTCAATATAAACCCCTAAATGTTTAAAAGTGTCAACTCTCTCTAATTGTGTAGTATTACAAGTAACAATAGAAAAATTTGTACTTGTATTTTGTATCATTTTCTCCAAACCAAATATCATAATATTTGTCTTTTTTTCATATAGGATCAGACCATTTTCATCAAACCATTTTTGAAGTTCAAGAAAACCGCTCTGTAGTATCTTAGTTAAGTCATGGATATTATCAGAACTATAGTAAACCATCCTCTGCATACATATGTCTGAGATTGACCCTTGCGGGACACCTAGGGATAGAGGGATGAAGGCAGATTTCTTTTTTTTTAAAGACAACAACTTGAGAACGTTCCGAAGAACATGATTTAAACCACGACAGTGCAGTACCCATCACTCCAAGGTTACTTAACTTGTTAAGAAGTATTGTATGGTCAACTACGTCAAAAGCTTTCGAGAAATCAATAAAAATGGCACCAGTGAGTTCCAATTCCCCTGTGGCCTGTGTGAGCTTTTAGCCCTGTTTATGGTGATTTCCCGACAGAAGAGACCGGAAACGGAAGTGTTGTTCAGCCTTTTGGCCATGTGATTTTATTGGATGACAGGAAGTACACAGTAAAACAAAATAAAACACAGAAAAGAAACACCTAGCCTGTCATCGGGCGTAACCTGTCTCACTTTAATTCCCTAACTAAATTAATCATCTACAAAACACTGTTGCAGCAGTAAAGGTCATTCAAAGTGATCTAGACAGCATTCAGAACTGGGCAGACACATGGCAAATGACATTTAATAGAGAAAAGTGTAAGGTACTGCACGCAGGAAATAAAAATGTGCATTATAAATATCATATGGGAGATACTGAAATTGAAGAAGGAATCTATGAAAAAGACCTAGGAGTTTATGTTGACGCAGGAATGTTTTCATCTAGACAATGTGGGGAAGCTATAAAAAGGCAAACAAGATGCTCGGATATATTGTGAGAAGTGTTGAATTTAAATCAAGGGAAGTAATGTTAAAACTTTACAATGCATTAGTAAGACATCATCTAGAATATTGTGTTCAGTTCTGGTCACTTTGCTACAAAAAAGGATATTGCTACTCTAGAAAGAGTGCAAAGAAGAGCAACCAGAATTATCCCGGGTTTAAAAGGCATGTCATATGCAGACAGGCTAAAAGAATTGAATCTATTCAGTCTTGAACAAAGAAGACTACGCAGTGATGTGATTCAAGCATTCAAAATTCTGAAAAGTATTGACAATGTTGACCCAGGGGACTTTTTCGACCTGAAAAAAGAAACAAGGACGAGGGGTCACAAATGGAGATTAGATAAAGGGGCATTCAGAACATAAAATAGGAGGCACTTTTTTTACACAGAGAATTGTGAGGGTCTGGAACCAACTCAGCTGTAATGTTGCTGAAGCTGACACCCTGGGATCCTTCAAGAAGCTGCTTGATGAAATTCTGGGATCAATAAGTTACTAATAACCAAACGAACAACATGGGCCAAATGGCCTCCTCTCGTTTGTAAACGTTCTTATGTTCTTATGTTGTATCCTTCACATTGCTAAATCTATTGATGAATGATGTTAGGAAACTGTTATCAAGCAGCAGGTTCATTAACACAGTCCAATTGAATATCTTATTTAATACATGGAATGAAAACAGTGCACAGAGCCTTTCATAGCTGGAATACTAGCAGTAATGCACTACCTTTATAGAAACAAAAGCAGCTCAATATTACATTCAAGAAATGTCAGCCCTAGGTTGAATTGAATTTGCTAGCTAAGTGAATTTAATAGCTCTACTTTATCAAGTATTCCGCAGTCTGTTAAAGTATTCAGATAAGAAGCAAAATAGTGGAGGACCACGTGGGTGTCTGACTGCAATGGCTGCATAGTTGCACCGCTCTGCAAACCATGGCACTATTTATTTATTTTAAATCCTAAAACTGTTCTCGACATATCTAAATCTGGGTCAAGTACAATTTTATACAAAGCAATGTCTCCGAGAGAGGGTCGCAGAGGGCGCTCGGACAAGCCAAATTTCACATCTACAACTATAGCTGAAGACGCTGAGGGCCCTGACATTGAGCCAGAGCCGTCCCTGAACTTTCTTGCTAAAGAAATGCGGTCTATGAGAATGTTTATGCAAAACATCGCCGGTGATACAAGCGCGATTAGAAAATCGGTTGGCGAAGTGCAATCTGCAATCACCGTTCTTACAGACCGAGTTGGAGAAGCAGAGGGAAGGATTGTTAAAATGGGGGAACGAACAGACTCGTTTGCCGAGGCCTTACAGACCACGCTGAGGCAGTTGGAGGCGGTGGAGGAGCGGGTGGAGGACCTAGATAACAGAGGCCGGCGTAACAACTTGAGAATCTTAGCTATTCCTGAAGACGCAGAAGGGAATAATATGATCCAATTCCTGCAAAATGAGATCCCTAAAATGCTTAAACATGCTTTTGAGGGGCCATTAGAAATTAAGA
This sequence comes from Acipenser ruthenus, assembly GCF_902713425.1. Classification (NCBI taxonomy): domain Eukaryota; kingdom Metazoa; phylum Chordata; class Actinopteri; order Acipenseriformes; family Acipenseridae; genus Acipenser; species Acipenser ruthenus. The sequence continues at coordinate 107,339,861 of NC_081192.1, forward strand.
GGGCTCATAGAGCATTAGCACCCAAACCAAGAGAGGGCCAGCGACCGAGAGCGATCATACTGAAGCTGTTGATGTTTCAGATAAAAGAGGAAATTCTACGCAGAGCAAGGGAGATGCGGTACCTGACATGGCATGAATCAAGCATCATGATATTCCCGGATTACTCGAAAATTCTAGTGGATAAAAGAAGAGCTTTCGCTTCGGTCAAGAAGGATCTGCATACGCAAGGGATTAAATTCAGTTTGCGCTACCCAGCTGTTTTGGTGATATATCTCAATGGAGCCTCACACTCCTTCGCCACTCCTGAAGAAGCTTCAGATTTTGTTAAACGGAGAACACGGAAGTCGGGGACTCAGAGCAATCCTAATGACTGATATCAACCCCGGAGCGAACTGAGTTTAGCTGAAGAATTTCAGAAAAGTAAAACTATATCGGGCTGACACTTTAAAATGTCCTCTGACAACATAAACATCATGGCAGTTTTTCTTTCTTTTTTTTTTTGGATGTTACTAAAGTGGACATTGGCAGACTGGTTATAGTTGGATGTTGTTATCTGATTGTGATGTACAGAGCAATTGTTATTTTTTTTTCTCTTTGCCATCTGCCTTCTCTTCCTTTATTGTTGTTTTGAGAGATATTAAAGTGAATAATTACTGTTGCTTCTACCACATTATGGAACTGTAGGCAGTGGCACACGTAAATAGGGTTTCGTAGTGTAATTATTATTTCAAATTATTTATTTATGACCTTTATTAATCAAAATGTGCTACAGGTTGTAGTGTTAAATCAGCTTGATTATACATCTCACCTCTCCTTACGGAGCCAACAATAGGATAGATATTTTAATGTTTTATAAGGATACATTTTGCCTAGGTATTTCATAGCGCTGTATATTTCTGTTTTAAGATCTTTCACCCCTATTTCCTAATTATTATTTTTGCGGTGCTGCTGCTACACTGACTTGCGGGTTGTATGTTGAGGTTAGTTTATGTAATATCTGTTGTGCCGGGTTTGCTGGTGCCAGCTATTGTGGAACGAGTCCAGGTGACTCTGAGTAGGAAGTTTACTCAGCACAATGTTAGTGATTTTTGTTGCTGTTCTGATCCCAGCAGTTACGGGTTTGCTGGGAATTGAAGGCATGCCTATGTTTCTATTCTCCTTGAAGATAATGCATGGAAAAATGGCTTGCTTTATCTTTATTTGTCTTGTCTACTTTGTTTTTTATTTGTATTCTAGATATTTCTGTTACTGTACTATTGGGGGAGGACTCTGCCATTTAAAATTCTGCAAATTACTGTATGACTGACGGGAATAGTGAGCCTGGTCCATGGAAGACAATTACATGGAATGTAAATGGCCTTAATCATCCTATAAAGAGAAAAAAAGTACTTACTTATTTAAAGTCATCCAAGGCAGATATAGCTTTTCTGCAGGAAACACATTTAAATAAAAAAGAATCTGAAAATCTTGGGTAGGCAGAGCATATTCAAGCCCAGGTACCTCCAAGAGTAGGGGTGTGTCCATTTTAATAAATAAAACCTTAAGTTTTAACTGATTTTGAAGGTCGCTATATTATAGTAATGGGATTGCTTATGGGAGTTCCTATTATATTTTGCAACATTTATGCTCCTAATGCAGATTGCCCTGATTTCTTTCATGGGCTGTGGCAAATTTTATTAGATTTGGGTGATGCTCCAATTATTTTGGGGGGAGACTTTAACCAGATTATGGATCGGGATCTGGATAGGTCTAGGCCACGTAAAGGTGCGGAGAGTAGGTCAGCAGCTGCAGTTTACCAGTTGGCCATGGACTTAGGTTTAAAGGATATTTGGAGACTGATGCATCCAGACAGTAGAGATTATTCTTTCTTCTCCCCTCCACACAATATTTATACAAGGATTGATTATTTCTTATTTCACAATCTCTGATTGATATGGCCCTCGCCTCCCAAATTGGCAATATAGTTGTTTCTGACCATGCTCCAGTATTTTTGTGCCTCGCTCCTCTATCGGCTGTCCCAAAAAGCCGCCAATGGCGTTTAAATATCTCCTTATTGAAAGACCTGGGATGTGTTAAACTAATAGAGAGAGAGATTGCGTTCTTTGTGGAAACAAATAACAGGGAGGACACCTCTCTTGCTGTCTGGTGGGATGCACTCAAGACATATCTCAGAGGTAGAATTATCTCTTACGCCACATTTAAGAAAAAAATGGCCAATCAGAAAACAGCTGAGCTGGAGAAGGAATTAAAGTTTTTGGAATTGCAATATGCCCAGCAGAGGGACCGAGTTGTATTGAATAAAATAGTTACTGTTAAACATGAACTGAATAGGATTTATCATGGAAAGGCTGAGTATGCTTTATTCCGTATCAAACAATCATACTGGGAATCGGGCGAAAAACCAGGTCGCTTATTAGCCTACAGATTAAAACAACAAAACTGTGGGAACTTTATATCCACTATCAATACACAAAAGGGAGGAATCACAAACTTAACTGCACAAATTAACAAAGAGTTCAGACACTTTTATAAAAAATGATATACTTCTCAAGGCAAGCTAAATACACAAAATATAAATAGCTTTTTTGATGGTTTGAACCTCCCTAGGCTTTCAGATAGTGACAGGGCACTGCTAGAGGAACCTCTTAAACTGGAGGAGATTGGAGAGGCTATCCTTGCAATGCCTACTCATAAAGCACCCGGAGCCGATGGCCTGTCTGCTGAATTTTATAAAACGTTCTCGGCCAGGCTTAATCCTATACTGCTTGATATATACAACGATGCATATAGTTTGGGTATATTACTCTCTTCCATGCGTGCAGCAATTATTTCTTTGATTCATAAAAAAGGCAAAGACCCTCTTTTTTATTTTTTTTTATTTATTTATTTTTTTTACTTTTATAAATTTAGTCGTCGCCAATTATTTTTACCCCGGTTTTCACCCCAATTTAGCATGCCCAATTATTATCTGTATCCCCAGCTCACCGCTCGCAACCCCCCCGCCGACTCGGGAAACGGAGGCTGGAACACGCGTCCTCCGAAACGTGCTCCTTCCAAGCTGTCATTTTTCGCACTGCAGATCCACAGCAATGCCACCAGACCTATAGTGCCGGAGGACAACACAGATCTGGCGGCTCCGCTGCAGAGCCACAGGCGCCCTATCGGCCACAGGGGTCGCTGATGCGCGGTGAGCCGTGGATTCCCCTGCCGACCTAAGCCCTCCCTACCCGGGCAGTGCTCAGCCAATTGTGCGCCGCCCCCTAGGAGCTCTCGTCACGGTCAGCTGTGACATAGCCTGGATTCGAACCTGCGATCTCGGCAAAGACCCTCTTAACCCTGGCAGCTATAGGCCAATTTCGCTTCTCAATGTGGACGAAAAAATTCTGGCAAAAATTCTTGGTAACCGCAGAACCCCTTGCCCAAAAACTTAGGGAGGATCCACAAATTCATGGCATTCAGATAGGGGACAAACAGCATAAACTGATGCTGTATGCTGATGACATGCTTTTATTCCTATCACAACCTGAGGTTACTATCCCTAAATTGTTGCAGATTATTGACTTATTCTCTGCTTTTTCAGGTTATCGGATAAACTGGGGGAAGTCTGAGGCCCTTCCGTTGTCTGGTTACTGTCCCTCCTCCTTGTTTTCTAAATTGAATTTTAGATGGTCTCCTAAGGGCATTCGATATTTGGGTATTTTGACTAAGATAAAAAATGATTTTTCAAGATGGTCAAAATTGTATCTTTCAATATGGAGTAAGATAAATTTGATCAAAATGATGATAGCACCTATTTTGTTTGATACATTAGCACATCTTCCATTGAAGATTCCTGACCCCTATTTTAAAGAAATTGATAAGTGTATTTTGGACTTTTTGTGGGGCAATTCAAGGCCTCGCTTGGGACTTAAAAAACTACAAGCTTCTCGCTCTAGAGGAGGATTTGGCTTACCCAACTTGAAATGGTATTACTGGGCGTTTCATGTGAAACAGATTAACATATGGAGACCTGGATGGAGGGGTGGGCCGAGGCCTGATTGGTGTGATATGGAGGTAGAGGTGGAAGGTGGGGTTCCCCCTTGGTCTTGGAATTTCCAGTCCCTGCGACCCAATGTACAGGACCACCCAACAATTACTGTCACCCGAGAGGCTTGGTTTAAACTACTTGGAGCAGGTCACTGGGAACTTCGTAAATCGCCACAGGCCCCAATCTGGGATAATAGGGATATTCAAATTGGTGGCGAAATAATTTTTTGGGAACAATGGAGTATGGCGGGTATTAAACATGTAACTCATCTTTTTGATGAGCACACAAAATGTTTTTTGAGTTTTGCGCAGGTATCAGAGAAATATGGTCTTCCGAAATCGCAATTTTTTAGACACCTTCAAATACAGAGTGCTCTTACAAAGTGGCTGGGGCAACCCCTTATATGCCCAACTGCTAACCCTGTGGAACAACTTTTAAGTAGACAGCTTGGTAGGAAAGGATTGGCTCCCAAAATCTACCATATTTTATTAGATCAAACCCCAGACCCCCTGAGCAAAGTGAAACATCAATGGGAATTAGAATCAGAAACAGAGATCTCACAGGAAGAATGGAACTCATGTATAGAAAATCTGAATACAGCCTACCGAGAAATGGAGAATAGGTTCATACAGGCTAAAATACTACACAGATGGCACTGGACCCCCCAAAAAATGTATAGGCTTAATATTTCACCAGATGATAAATGCTGGAGGTGTAATGGGGAGGTAGGTTCAATAACACATATAATATGGTCCTGTCCTATTTTGACTAATTGGTGGCAACGTGTCTAGCAGATCATGTTTGAAGTTGCAGGAAAACAGTTCCTTCTTTCCCCAAAGCTTATAATGTTGGGGTCAACAGTTGACTTATCTGAGATTACACATTTCCAGATGAGGTGGATCACTTTGGCAATTACCACAGCAAAACATATACTTCTGAGGCATTGGAAGAGTGATTCAGCACCTACACTTGAGGAGTGGGTTCTTAATATGTCCCAACTTTCCAGTTTCGAAAAAATAACATATGCTCTGTTAAATAAAATACTCATATTTGATTATGTGTGGGGCCCCTTTCTTCAGTGGGCATCCAAAACACATTAAGCATACTAAGGTTCCTTTCTTATGATATCAGGGGTGGGGTGGATCTCATCATGGGCTGGGTTCTCTTGTGGCAGAGTTTTCCTCCCTCAGCTTTAATGGCGTATTACACATACCAGTTGTTGTTACAGTTTTTTTGTTGTTGTTAATTTAATTTCACTATTATGTATTATGTAATATATTTATTTAGTTTCTAATGTGTCTTTTAGTTTCAGTTTTTATGTGTCTTTGTGTATCGTGTATATTATTTCTGGATCCTGCTTGTGATTGTTAAAAAAAAAAAAAACTACTGAAAAATCAATAAAATATGCATTAAAAAAAGAGAAGCGAAATAGCAGCAGTTGTCTTAATGAAAAGCAAGTTGCCGTTCATTTCTTTTTGTTTGATGGCTCTCAACACCTACATGTGAAATGGCTGCTCACGGTCCATTTGAGAAGCCAGCGGCAGTCCGTGGAGCAGTTAAATTCCCTGAGGACCCCGGCTAACCCATTAGATTTAATGATTTTCTTCAGTTTTTTTGTGTGTGTTTACCATTGTTTAAGCAAGAACAGAAATGAGAGAACATATACAAGCACCAGTCTTCACTGCACACCACACAAAAAATTGCTTTGTTTTATATTTAGAACATATTATTAATCGAGCTGTGCTCGTATCCAGGCTTTGTATCAGGCCTACTGAAGCGACCTCCATAGAGACCCTTAGAGAGACACAGAGCCTCTTAGAGATACAAAGAGCCTCTTAGAGATACACAGAGCCTTTTAGAGATACACAGAGCCTCTTAGAGATACACAGAGCCCCTTAGAGATACACAGAACCCCTTAGAGATACACAGAACCCCTTAGAGATACACAGAGCCCCTTAGAGATACACAGAGCCCCTTAGAGATACACAGAACCCCTTAGAGATACACAGAACCCCTTAGAGATACACAGAACCCCTTAGAGATACACTGAGCCCCTTAGAGATACACAGAGCCTCTTAGAGATACACAGAGCCCCTTAGAGATACACAGAGCCCCTCAGGTCTGATGCCTCTGGTAGGGTTCTACCTCTCCTCAGTAAGTTCATCTACTTCTTTACAACTTGCACTTTCTACCAATAAGTCTTTGTTGTATCTATTTACTGTTTTTAATGAGTCTAAAGTAGTTCAGTATGTAAGTGAAAGCACAGTTATAATGTTTCAGTGAATGCACACTTTCCATAGATTTTTTGACAATTTTTTTTTTCAACCACCAATATAATTACTCACCAAAATTACTGGCGATCTGATTCAAGCTTTCAAAATTCTAAAAGGTATTGACAATGTCGACCCAGGGGACTTTTTCGACCTGAAAAAAGAAACAAGGACCAGGGGTCGCAAATGGAGATTAGATAAAAGGGCATTCGACATGAGGAACTCATGCTAGTTGTCTCCATCCTTCTCTGAAAAACAAAATTTATTCATGTGATTTACTGTCATTTCACAATTCACAGAACAATGTTGAGAGCCCTCCTACTGCACTGTAGAACACAGGCCACATATCAAAAGAATATGCACCAAGACACACAATTCTCAGCCACAAGGCATCTCACTGTTCATATCATCACTGTAGTACTAGCAAAATGACTGTATACTTACATGAACGTATCCACGTTGCAATGCTTTCACTCTCTCCTCATATCTTTGAAAAGGCACCAAATAAATCTGTTTCATAGTTATTTGGTGCCTTTTCAATATGCGTCCAATAGTGGTTGTACGTATGGCATCAACCCCTTCAAACATTTCAACATCTGTAATGATGTTTTGCTGGATGTCCTTCAGGTGAATGTCATTTTTTGCCAGCACCATCTCAGGCCATCTCCTGCTCTGCAGTAAGAATACGGCCACGTCCGCCACTGGTGTCTTTCCTTTCAGTTCTGAAATAAGCAATTTCAATCCAACACTGCAGTAATGTAAACATTGTTTCTGTAATCCTGTACATACAATTCCAGTATTGTACACTTACCGATTCTCAGTCCGAAATGTTCTGATAATTGAGCCGACAGCAGACCTCTTTAAATTTGGTTGGACAACATGACCAGCTTCTTGCATTGTCAAACCTCTGTTTATGACGTGGTCAATCACTGTTGCTCTAATTTCATCTGAGACTACCACACGTTGCTGTTGACCACCTCCACGTCCACATCCATGTCCATGTCCACGTCAACGTCCATGTCCATGTCCACGTCCATGTTCAGCAACTTCATCCAATTGCTCCATTTTGTCACAAACTGCTGTTGTTTCCTCAAGGTTTTTATGTAGTGATGAAATGATTATCAATTAAGCTTCTTTGCATTATTATTATTATTATTATTATTTATTTCTTAGCAGACGCCCTTATCCAGGGCAACTTACAATCGTAGGCAAAAACATTTCAAGCGTTACAATACAAGTAATACATTCTCACACGGATTAGGTCATTTGCAACAATGAGCACTAATTGTTGCCAGATGCTCAAATAATTAAGTATTTTGCCAGATTATCAATTAGCATTTGAAATAGGTTGTTAAGAAAGACAACAGTACTTAAAGACTTGAGTAGGTGATTAAGAGTTTTGCATGTTGTATGTAAACATGATAAAATGCGTCTTAAGGTCAGAATCTTACAACTCTGTTTGGCTTTTTGCGTTAGGAGTTTTGCACTTTGGAACTGTGTTTCAAAAAATGTGTCAAAGCAATTGTAAAAAACTGTAACACATTTTTTTAAAAAAAGGTTGTTACAGCTTTGTTAGATTTTAGAATGATTTTACTAACAAAATCCTGGCCATGTGGGTTTACAGCAGATGTAACTGAAGCAGATTTAATAACTTGTCATCCTCTCTTCATCAGTTAGAATGGAAACCAAAGCATGAATATATGTAAAAGAGTCAGCCTCTCTGTGATGAATCGCTGCTCAGGGGGTCGCTGCTCAGGGGGTCGCTGTGAGGGGGTTCGCTGTGAGGGGGGTAGCTGTGAGGTGGGTCCCTGTGAGGGGGGGTCGCTGTGAGGGAGATCTCTGTGAGGGGGGTCACTGTGAGCAGGGTCGCTGTGAAGGGGGTCGTTGTTCAGGGGTGACCAGAACTGAACACAATGTTCTAGGTGAGGTCTTACACACAGGACACAGAGAAATAATTCCGAAACACAGCACAGGTGCCCAGTTTTATTATGAGAGCTTAATTTCTTTTCAGCCCGCAGAGGGCGCTGTTGTCTGTGGTCTGCAGTACCAGCTATGGTAGCGACAGAGCCACAACTATACCGGGGCGGTACAGGGTACAGAGTTTCACACAAAACACTAATCAAAAGGCGAAAGGAACAGGGAAAACAAAACACAGTAAACAAAACTACAAATAAAAAGTGCTGCGCTCGGCAGCTTCACCCCAACTGTCGCTACCCGCACGGCCCGGGTCTCCGTCCTACACTAGCGGCTCCCTCAGCCTGCTACACACTCTTTACCGGGGCTGCCCAAGAGTTTTCCCCGCTACCACTAATTCTTTTACTTATTTGTTTATTTATTTTTCTTGTTGGGATTTTCGTCCCGGCTGATTTTCTTCCAGCGCTTCCGCACACCTTTTACGTCTCGGAGGGCAGACCTGAGGGAACAGCAGAATGTTAACTTATAGGGCCAGCAATTCCCCCAAGACCCGCCTCTCAGCCACTCAGAGGGAAGGAAAGTCCGCACACCCACTCTCCCACCTCTCCGTGTCACTGCCATGACTGACAGGCGGATATTGACGGGCTGCTGCCCTCTCCCTGCAGCACTATGAACACGTCAGAAGAGTCAGCACAGGTCTCCCCCTGTTACAGCCAGACTTTGTCAAAAGCTTTCTGGAAATCTAAATAAACCATGTTGTATGCTTTGCAATTATCCATTGTCAATGTTGCATTCTCAAAAAAGTCAAGTAGGTTAGTTAGACACGATCTCCCTTATCTAAAACCATGCTGACTGTCTCCCTGGATATTGTTACCATATACAGTGCCTTGCGAAAGTATTCGGCCCCCTTGAACTTTGCAACCTTTTGCCACATTTCAGGCTTCAAACATAAAGATATGAAACTGTAATTTTTTGTGAAGAATCAACACCAAGTGGGACACAATCATGAAATGGAACGAAATTTATTGGATATTTCAAACTTTTTTAACAAATAAAAAACTGAAAAATTGGGCTATAGCATGCTCCTATTATTAACATAATTTTATTTACCCTAACCATTTTATTTAATATCATGTTGTAACAGGGTGATGTAACATATGTGGGCTGTCACTGAATAATACTGAATCAGGCACAGAGCAGTGGTGTTGATACACTGAATAATACTGAGTCAGACACAGAGCAGTGGTGTTGATACTGAATAATACTGAGTCAGACACAGAGCAGTGGTGTTGACTCTGAATAATACTGAATCAGACACAGAGCAGTGGTGTTGATACACTGAATAATGCTGAATCAGACACAGAGCAGTGGTGTTGACTCTGAATAATACTGAATCAGACACAGAGCAGTGAAGTTGATACTGAATAATACTGAATCGGACACAGAGCAGTGGTGTTGATACACTGAATAATACTGAATCGGACACAGAGCAGTGGTGTTGATACTGAATAATACTGAGTCAGACACAGAGCAGTGGTGTTGATACTGAATAATACTGAATCGGACACAGAGCAGTGGTGTTGACTCACATAATAATACTGAATCAGACACAGAGCAGTGGTGTTGATACACTGAATAATACTGAATCGGACACAGAGCAGTGGTGTTGATACTGAATAATACTGAATCGGACACAGAGCAGTGGTGTTGATACTGAATAATACTGAATCAGGCACAGAGCAGTGGTGTTGATACTGAATAATACTGAGTCAGACACAGAGCAGTGGTGTTGATACTGAATAATACTGAATCGGACACAGAGCAGTGGTGTTGATACTGAATAATACTGAATCAGGCACAGAGCAGTGGTGTTGATACACTGAATAATGCTGAATCAGACACAGAGCAGTGGTGTTGATACTGAATAATACTGAATCAGACACAGAGCAGTGGTGTTGACTCTGAATAATACTGAATCAGACACAGAGCAGTGGTGTTGATACTGAATAATGCTGAATCAGGCACAGAGCAGTGGTGTTGATACACTGAATAATGCTGAATCAGACACAGAGCAGTGGTGTTGATACTGAATAATACTGAGTCAGACACAGAGCAGTGGTGTTGATACTGAATAATGCTGAATCAGGCACAGAGCAGTGGTGTTGATACACTGAATAATGCTGAATCAAACACAGAGCAGTGGTGTTGATACTGAATAATACTGAGTCAGACACAGAGCAGTGGTGTTGATACTGAATAATACTGAATCAGACACAGAGCAGTGGTGTTGACTCTGAATAATACTGAATCAGACACAGAGCAGTGGTGTTGACTCTGAATAATACTGAATCAGACACAGAGCAGTGGTGTTGATACTGAATAATACTGAATCAGATACAGAGCAGTGGTGTTGACTCTGAATAATACTGAGTCAGACACAGAGCAGTGGTGTTGATACTGAATAATACTGAATCAGACACAGAGCAGTGGTGTTGATACACTGAATAATACTGAATCAGACACAGAGCAGTGGTGTTGATACACTGAATAATACTGAATCAGACACAGAGCAGTGGTGTTGACTCTGAATAATACTGAATCAGACACAGAGCAGTGGTGTTGATACACTGAATAATGCTGAATCAGACACAGAGCAGTGGTGTTGACTCTGAATAATACTGAATCAGACACAGAGCAGTGGTGTTGATACTGAATAATACTGAATCGGACACAGAGCAGTGGTGTTGATACACTGAATAATACTGAATCGGGCACAGAGCAGTGGTGTTGATACTGAATAATACTGAGTCAGACACAGAGCAGTGGTGTTGATACTGAATAATACTGAATCGGACACAGAGCAGTGGTGTTGACTCACATAATAATACTGAATCAGACACAGAGCAGTGGTGTTGATACACTGAATAATACTGAATCGGACACAGAGCAGTGGTGTTGATACTGAATGATACTGAATCGGACACAGAGCAGTGGTGTTGATACTGAATAATACTGAATCAGGCACAGAGCAGTGGTGTTGATACTGAATAATACTGAGTCAGACACAGAGAAGTGGTGTTGATACTGAATAATACTGAATCGGACACAGAGCAGTGGTGTTGATACTGAATAATACTGAATCAGGCACAGAGCAGTGGTGTTGATACACTGAATAATGCTGAATCAGACACAGAGCAGTGGTGTTGATACTGAATAATACTGAATCAGACACAGAGCAGTGGTGTTGACTCTGAATAATACTGAATCAGACACAGAGCAGTGGTGTTGATACTGAATAATGCTGAATCAGACACAGAGCAGTGGTGTTGACTCTGAATAATACTGAATCAGACACAGAGCAGTGGTGTTGACTCTGAATAATACTGAATCAGACACAGAGCAGTGGTGTTGATACTGAATAATACTGAATCAGACACAGAGCAGTGGTGTTGACTCTGAATAATACTGAATCAGACACAGAGCAGTGGTGTTGACTCTGAATAATACTGAATCAGACACAGAGCAGTGGTGTTGACTCACAGAATAATACTGAATCAGACACAGAGCAGTGGTGTTGATACACTGAATAATACTGAATCGGACACAGAGCAGTGGTGTTGATACACTGAATAATACTGAGTCAGACACAGAGCAGTGGTGTTGATACACTGAATAATGCTGAATCAGGCACAGAGCAGTGGTGTTGATACACTGAATAATGCTGAATCAGACACAGAGCAGTGGTGTTGATACTGAATAATACTGAGTCAGACACAGAGCAGTGGTGTTGATACTGAATAATACTGAATCAGACACAGAGCAGTGGTGTTGACACACTGAATAATACTGAATCAGACACAGAGCAGTGGTGTTGATACACTGAATAATGCTGAATCAGACACAGAGCAGTGGTGTTGATACTGAATAATACTGAGTCAGACACAGAGCAGTGGTGTTGATACTGAATAATGCTGAATCAGGCACAGAGCAGTGGTGTTGATACACTGAATAATGCTGAATCAGACACAGAGCAGTGGTGTTGATACTGAATAATACTGAGTCAGACACAGAGCAGTGGTGTTGATACTGAATAATACTGAATCAGACACAGAGCAGTGGTGTTGACTCTGAATAATACTGAATCAGACACAGAGCAGTGGTGTTGACTCTGAATAATACTGAATCAGACACAGAGCAGTGGTGTTGATACACTGAATAATGCTGAATCAGACACAGAGCAGTGGTGTTGATACTGAATAATACTGAGTCAGACACAGAGCAGTGGTGTTGATACTGAATAATACTGAATCAGACACAGAGCAGTGGTGTTGACACACTGAATAATACTGAATCAGACACAGAGCAGTGGTGTTGACACACTGAATAATACTGAATCAGACACAGAGCAGTGGTGTTGATACACTGAATAATACTGAATCGGACGCAGAGCAGTGGTGTTGATACTGAATAATGCTGAATCAGACACGGAGCAGTGGTGTTGATACTGAATAATACTGAATCAGACACAGAGCAGTGGTGTTGATACTGAATAATACTGAATCAGGCACAGAGCAGTGGTGTTGCTACTGAACAATACTGAATCAGACACGGAGCAGTGGTGTTGATACTGAATAATACTGAATCAGACACAGAGCAGTGGTGTTGACACACTGAATAATACTGAATCAGACACAGAGCAGTGGTGTTGACACACTGAATAATACTGAATCAGACACAGAGCAGTGGTGTTGATACTGAATAATACTGAATCGGACACAGAGCAGTGGTGTTGATACTGAATAATACTGAATCAGACACAGAGCAGTGGTGTTGATACACTGAATAATACTGAGTCAGACACAGAGAAGTGGTGTTGACTCTGAATAATACTGAGTCAGACACAGAGCAGTGATGTTGACACTGAATAATACTGAATCAGACACAGAGCAGTGGTGTTGACACACTGAATAATACTGAATCAGACACAGAGCAGTGGTGTTGACACACTGAATAATACTGAATCAGACACAGAGCAGTGGTGTTGATACTGAATAATACTGAATCAGACACGGAGCAGTGGTGTTGATACTGAATAATACTGAATCAGACACAGAGCAGTGGTGTTGATACACTGAATAATACTGAATCAGACACAGAGCAGTGGTGTTGACACTGAATAATACTGAATCAGACACAGAGCAGTGGTGTTGATACTGAATAATACTGAATCAGACACGGAGCAGTGGTGTTGATACTGAATAATACAGAATCAGACACAGAGCAGTGGTGTTGACTCACAGAATAATACTGAATCAGACACAGAGCAGTGGTGTTGACTCACAGAATAATACTGAATCAGACACAGAGCAGTGGTGTTGACACACTGAATAATACTGAATCAGACACAGAGCAGTGGTGTTGATACTGAATAATACTGAATCAGATACAGAGCAGTGGTGTTGACTCTGAATAATACTAAGTCAGACACAGAGCAGTGGTGTTGATACTGAATAATACTGAATCAGACACAGAGCAGTGGTGTTGATACACTGAATAATACTGAATCAGACACAGAGCAGTGGTGTTGATACACTGAATAATACTGAATCAGACACAGAGCAGTGGTGTTGACTCTGAATAATACTGAATCAGACACAGAGCAGTGGTGTTGATACACTGAATAATGCTGAATCAGACACAGAGCAGTGGTGTTGACTCTGAATAATACTGAATCAGACACAGAGCAGTGGTGTTGATACTGAATAATACTGAATCGGACACAGAGCAGTGGTGTTGATACACTGAATAATACTGAATCGGACACAGAGCAGTGGTGTTGATACTGAATAATACTGAGTCAGACACAGAGCAGTGGTGTTGATACTGAATAATACTGAATCGGACACAGAGCAGTGGTGTTGACTCACATAATAATACTGAATCAGACACAGAGCAGTGGTGTTGATACACTGAATAATACTGAATCGGACACAGAGCAGTGGTGTTGATACTGAATAATACTGAATCGGACACAGAGCAGTGGTGTTGATACTGAATAATACTGAATCAGGCACAGAGCAGTGGTGTTGATACTGAATAATACTGAGTCAGACACAGAGCAGTGGTGTTGATACTGAATAATACTGAATCGGACACAGAGCAGTGGTGTTGATACTGAATAATACTGAATCAGGCACAGAGCAGTGGTGTTGATACACTGAATAATGCTGAATCAGACACAGAGCAGTGGTGTTGATACTGAATAATACTGAATCAGACACAGAGCAGTGGTGTTGACTCTGAATAATACTGAATCAGACACAGAGCAGTGGTGTTGATACTGAATAATGCTGAATCAGGCACAGAGCAGTGGTGTTGATACACTGAATAATGCTGAATCAGACACAGAGCAGTGGTGTTGATACTGAATAATACTGAGTCAGACACAGAGCAGTGGTGTTGATACTGAATAATGCTGAATCAGGCACAGAGCAGTGGTGTTGATACACTGAATAATGCTGAATCAGACACAGAGCAGTGGTGTTGATACTGAATAATACTGAGTCAGACACAGAGCAGTGGTGTTGATACTGAATAATACTGAATCAGACACAGAGCAGTGGTGTTGACTCTGAATAATACTGAATCAGACACAGAGCAGTGGTGTTGACTCTGAATAATACTGAATCAGACACAGAGCAGTGGTGTTGACTCTGAATAATACTGAATCAGACACAGAGCAGTGGTGTTGACTCACAGAATAATACTGAATCGGACACAGAGCAGTGGTGTTGATACACTGAATAATACTGAATCGGACACAGAGCAGTGGTGTTGATACACTGAATAATACTGAGTCAGACACAGAGCAGTGGTGTTGATACACTGAATAATGCTGAATCAGGCACAGAGCAGTGGTGTTGATACACTGAATAATGCTGAATCAGACACAGAGCAGTGGTGTTGATACTGAATAATACTGAGTCAGACACAGAGCAGTGGTGTTGATACTGAATAATACTGAATCAGGCACAGAGCAGTGGTGTTGATACTGAATAATACTGAATCAGACACGGAGCAGTGGTGTTGATACTGAATAATACAGAATCAGACACAGAGCAGTGGTGTTGACTCACAGAATAATACTGAATCAGACACAGAGCAGTGGTGTTGACTCACAGAATAATACTGAATCAGACACAGAGCAGTGGTGTTGACACACTGAATAATACTGAATCAGACACAGAGCAGTGGTGTTGATACTGAATAATACTGAATCAGATACAGAGCAGTGGTGTTGACTCTGAATAATACTGAGTCAGACACAGAGCAGTGGTGTTGATACTGAATAATACTGAATCAGACACAGAGCAGTGGTGTTGATACACTGAATAATACTGAATCAGACACAGAGCAGTGGTGTTGATACACTGAATAATACTGAATCAGACACAGAGCAGTGGTGTTGACTCTGAATAATACTGAATCAGACACAGAGCAGTGGTGTTGATACACTGAATAATGCTGAATCAGACACAGAGCAGTGGTGTTGACTCTGAATAATACTGAATCAGACACAGAGCAGTGGTGTTGATACTGAATAATACTGAATCGGACACAGAGCAGTGGTGTTGATACACTGAATAATACTGAATCGGACACAGAGCAGTGGTGTTGATACTGAATAATACTGAGTCAGACACAGAGCAGTGGTGTTGATACTGAATAATACTGAATCGGACACAGAGCAGTGGTGTTGACTCACATAATAATACTGAATCAGACACAGAGCAGTGGTGTTGATACACTGAATAATACTGAATCGGACACAGAGCAGTGGTGTTGATACTGAATAATACTGAATCGGACACAGAGCAGTGGTGTTGATACTGAATAATACTGAATCAGGCACAGAGCAGTGGTGTTGATACTGAATAATACTGAGTCAGACACAGAGCAGTGGTGTTGATACTGAATAATACTGAATCGGACACAGAGCAGTGGTGTTGATACTGAATAATACTGAATCAGGCACAGAGCAGTGGTGTTGATACACTGAATAATGCTGAATCAGACACAGAGCAGTGGTGTTGATACTGAATAATACTGAATCAGACACAGAGCAGTGGTGTTGACTCTGAATAATACTGAATCAGACACAGAGCAGTGGTGTTGATACTGAATAATGCTGAATCAGGCACAGAGCAGTGGTGTTGATACACTGAATAATGCTGAATCAGACACAGAGCAGTGGTGTTGATACTGAATAATACTGAGTCAGACACAGAGCAGTGGTGTTGATACTGAATAATGCTGAATCAGGCACAGAGCAGTGGTGTTGATACACTGAATAATGCTGAATCAGACACAGAGCAGTGGTGTTGATACTGAATAATACTGAGTCAGACACAGAGCAGTGGTGTTGATACTGAATAATACTGAATCAGACAGAGAGCAGTGGTGTTGACTCTGAATAATACTGAATCAGACACAGAGCAGTGGTGTTGACTCTGAATAATACTGAATCAGACACAGAGCAGTGGTGTTGACTCTGAATAATACTGAATCAGACACAGAGCAGTGGTGTTGACTCACAGAATAATACTGAATCAGACACAGAGCAGTGGTGTTGATACACTGAATAATACTGAATCGGACACAGAGCAGTGGTGTTGATACACTGAATAATACTGAGTCAGACACAGAGCAGTGGTGTTGATACACTGAATAATGCTGAATCAGGCACAGAGCAGTGGTGTTGATACACTGAATAATGCTGAATCAGACACAGAGCAGTGGTGTTGATACTGAATAATACTGAGTCAGACACAGAGCAGTGGTGTTGATACTGAATAATACTGAATCAGACACAGAGCAGTGGTGTTGACACACTGAATAATACTGAATCAGACACAGAGCAATGGTGTTGACACACTGAATAATACTGAATCAGACACAGAGCAGTGGTGTTGATACACTGAATAATACTGAATCGGACGCAGAGCAGTGGTGTTGATACTGAATAATGCTGAATCAGACACGGAGCAGTGGTGTTGATACTGAATAATACTGAATCAGACACAGAGCAGTGGTGTTGATACTGAATAATACTGAATCAGGCACAGAGCAGTGGTGTTGCTACTGAACAATACTGAATCAGACACGGAGCAGTGGTGTTGATACTGAATAATACTGAATCAGACACAGAGCAGTGGTGTTGACACACTGAATAATACTGAATCAGACACAGAGCAGTGGTGTTGACACACTGAATAATACTGAATCAGACACAGAGCAGTGGTGTTGATACTGAATAATACTGAATCGGACACAGAGCAGTGGTGTTGATACTGAATAATACTGAATCAGACACAGAGCAGTGGTGTTGATACACTGAATAATACTGAGTCAGACACAGAGAAGTGGTGTTGACTCTGAATAATACTGAGTCAGACACAGAGCAGTGGTGTTGACACTGAATAATACTGAATCAGACACAGAGCAGTGGTGTTGACACACTGAATAATACTGAATCAGACACAGAGCAGTGGTGTTGACACACTGAATAATACTGAATCAGACACAGAGCAGTGGTGTTGACACTGAATAATACTGAATCAGACACAGAGCAGTGGTGTTGATACTGAATAATACTGAATCAGACACGGAGCAGTGGTGTTGATACTGAATAATACTGAATCAGACACAGAGCAGTGGTGTTGACTCACAGAATAATACTGAATCAGACACAGAGCAGTGGTGTTGACTCACAGAATAATACTGAATCAGACACAGAGCAGTGGTGTTGACACACTGAATAATACTGAATCAGACACAGAGCAGTGGTGTTGATACACTGAATAATACTGAATCGGACACAGAGCAGTGGTGTTGATACTGAATAATACTGAATCAGACACAGAGCAGTGGTGTTGACTCTGAATAATACTGAATCAGACACAGAGCAGTGGTGTTGACTGAATAATACTGAATCAGACACAGAGCAGTGGTGTTGACTCTGAATAATACTGAATCAGACACAGAGCAGTGGTGTTGACTCACAGAATAATACTGAATCAGACACAGAGCAGTGGTGTTGATACACTGAATAATACTGAATCGGACACAGAGCAGTGGTGTTGATACTGAATAATACTGAATCGGACACAGAGCAGTGGTGTTGATACACTGAATAATACTGAATCAGACACAGAGCAGTGGTGTTGATACACTGAATAATACTGAATCAGACACAGAGCAGTGGTGTTGATACTGAATAATACTGAATCAGACACAGAGCAGTGGTGTTGATACACTGAATAATACTGAATCAGACACAGAGCAGTGGTGTTGATACACTGAATAATACTGAATCAGACACAGAGCAGTGGTGTTGATACTGAATAATGCTGAATCAGACACAGAGCAGTGGTGTTGACTCTGAATAATACTGAATCAGACACAGAGCAGTGGTGTTGACTCTGAATAATACTGAATCAGACACAGAGCAGTGGTGTTGACTCACAGAATAATACTGAATCAGACACAGAGCAGTGGTGTTGAGACACTGAATAATACTGAATCAGACACAGAGCAGTGGTGTTGATACACTGAATAATACTGAATCGGACACAGAGCAGTGGTGTTGATACTGAATAATACTGAATCAGACACAGAGCAGTGGTGTTGACTCTGAATAATACTGAATCAGACACAGAGCAGTGGTGTTGACTCTGAATAATACTGAATCAGACACAGAGCAGTGGTGTTGACTCTGAATAATACTGAATCAGACACAGAGCAGTGGTGTTGACTCACAGAATAATACTGAATCAGACACAGAGCAGTGGTGTTGATACACTGAATAATACTGAATCGGACACAGAGCAGTGGTGTTGATACTGAATAATACTGAATCAGACACAGAGCAGTGGTGTTGATACTGAATAATGCTGAATCAGACACAGAGCAGTGGTGTTGATACTGAACAATACTGAATCAGACACAGAGCAGTGGTGTTGATACACTGAATAATACTGAATCAGACACAGAGCAGTGGTGTTGATACACTGAATAATACTGAATCGGACACAGAGCAGTGGTGTTGATACACTGAATAATACTGAGTCAGACACAGAGCAGTGGTGTTGATACACTGAATAATACTGAATCAGACACAGAGCAGTGGTGTTGATACACTGAATAATACTGAATCAGACACAGAGCAATGGTGTTGACACTGAATAATACTGAATCAGACACAGAGCAGTGGTGTTGATACTGAATAATGCTGAATCAGACACAGAGCAGTGGTGTTGATACTGAACAATACTGAATCAGACACAGAGCAGTGGTGTTGATACACTGAATAATACTGAATCAGACACAGAGCAGTGGTGTTGATACTGAATAATACTGAATCAGACACAGAGCAGTGGTGTTGACTCACAGAATAATACTGAATCAGACACAGAGCAGTGGTGTTGATACACTGAATAATACTGAGTCAGACACAGAGCAGTGGTGTTGATACACTGAATAATACTGAATGAGACACAGAGCAGTGGTGTTGATACACTGAATAATACTGAATCAGACACAGAGCAATGGTGTTGACACTGAATAATACTGAATCAGACACAGAGCAGTGGTGTTGATACTGAATAATGCTGAATCAGACACAGAGTAGTGGTGTTGATACTGAACAATACTGAATCAGACACGGAGCAGTGGTGTTGATACTGAATAATACTGAATCAGACACAGAGCAGTGGTGTTGACTCACATAATAATACTGAATCAGACACAGAGCAGTGGTGTTGATACACTGAATAATACTGAATCGGACACAGAGCAGTGGTGTTGATACTGAATAATACTGAATCAGACACAGAGCAGTGGTGTTGATACTGAATAATACTGAATCAGACACAGAGCAGTGGTGTTGATACACTGAATAATACTGAATCAGACACAGAGCAGTGGTGTTGATACTGAATAATGCTGAATCAGACACAGAGCAGTGGTGTTGATACTGAACAATACTGAATCAGACACAGAGCAGTGGTGTTGATACACTGAATAATACTGAATCAGACACAGAGCAGTGGTGTTGATACAATGAATAATACTGAATCAGACACAGAGCAGTGGTGTTGATACACTGAATAATACTGAATCGGACACAGAGCAGTGGTGTTGATACACTGAATAATACTGAGTCAGACACAGAGCAGTGGTGTTGATACACTGAATAATACTGAATCAGACACAGAGCAGTGGTGTTGATACACTGAATAATACTGAATCAGACACAGAGCAATGGTGTTGACACTGAATAATACTGAATCAGACACAGAGCAGTGGTGTTGATACTGAATAATGCTGAATCAGACACAGAGCAGTGGTGTTGATACTGAACAATACTGAATCAGACACGGAGCAGTGGTGTTGATACTGAATAATACTGAATCAGACACAGAGCAGTGGTGTTGACTCACATAATAATACTGAATCAGACACAGAGCAGTGGTGTTGATACACTGAATAATACTGAATCGGACACAGAGCAGTGGTGTTGATACTGAATAATACTGAATCAGACACAGAGCAGTGGTGTTGATACTGAATAATACTGAATCAGACACAGAGCAGTGGTGTTGATACACTGAATAATACTGAATCAGACACAGAGCAGTGGTGTTGATACTGAATAATGCTGAATCAGACACAGAGCAGTGGTGTTGATACTGAACAATACTGAATCAGACACGGAGCAGTGGTGTTGATACTGAATAATACTGAATCAGACACAGAGCAGTGGTGTTGACTCACATAATAATACTGAATCAGACACAGAGCAGTGGTGTTGATACACTGAATAATACTGAATCGGACACAGAGCAGTGGTGTTGATACTGAATAATACTGAGTCAGACACAGAGCAGTGGTGTTGATACTGAATAATACTGAGTCAGACACAGAGCACTGGTGTTGATACTGAATAATACTGAATCAGACACAGAGCAGTGGTGTTGATACTGAACAATACTGAATCAGACACGGAGCAGTGGTGTTGATACTGAATAATACTGAATCAGACACAGAGCAGTGGTGTTGATACTGAATAATACTGAATCAGACACAGAGCAGTGGTGTTGATACTGAACAATACTGAATCAGACACAGAGCAGTGGTGTTGATACTGAACAATACTGAATCGGACACAGAGCAGTGGTGTTGATACTGAATAATACTGAATCAGACACAGAGCAGTGGTGTTGATACTGGACAATACTGAATCAGACACGGAGCAGTGGTGTTGATACTGAATAATACTGAGTCAGACACAGAGCAGTGGTGTTGACACACTGAATAATACTGAATCAGACACAGAGCAGTGGTGTTGACACACTGAATAATACTGAATCAGACACAGAGCAGTGGTGTTGACATGCCGCACAGGCAGATTTAATAACAACACAGGCCCGATGCTCGGGTACCAACAATGGTAATCCTAGCACCAGATTTAATAAAGAAAACAAAACCAAACAAAGCCAAAAATTTTGAAGTCCCGGCATCCTCCAGTCAACTCCAGCCTCTTCCTGACGGCCTTGATTGGGCCATGCCTCCACGAGCACCGTCTTGGAGTATAATGGTTCCGTAGTAGTAGTTCCTGTGGAGCGGAGGCCCTCAGTCCTGGAACAGGGGGGTGCTGTAGTTCCTGTGGAGCGGAGGCCCTCAGTCCTGGAACAGGGGGGTGCTGTAGTTCCTGTGGAGTGGACACCCTCAGTCCTGGAACAGGGGGGTGCTGTAGTTCCTGTGGAGCGGACACCCTCAGTCCTGGAACAGGGAGGTGCTGTAGTTCCTGTGGAGCGGAGGCCCTCAGTCCTGGAACAGGGAGGTGCTGTAGTTCCTGTGAAGTGAACGCCCTCTGTCCTGGAACAGGGGGGTGCTGTAGTTCCTGTGGAGCGGACACCCTCAGTCCTGGAACAGGGGGGTGCTGTAGTTCCTGTGGAGCGGAGGCCCTCTGTCCTGGAACAGGGGGGTGCTGTAGTTCCTGTGAAATGAACACCCTCAGTCCTGGAACAGGGAGGTGCTGTAGTTCCTGTGAAGTGAACGCCCTCAGTCCTGGAACAGGGGGGTGCTGTAGTTCCTGTGAAATGAACACCCTCAGTCCTGGAACAGGGGGGTGCTGTAGTTCCTGTGGAGCGGAGGCCCTCAGTCCTGGAACAGGGGGGTGCTGTAGTTCCTGTGGAGCGGACACCCTCCGTCCTGGAACAGGGGGGTGCTGTAGTTCCTGTGGAGCGGAGGCCCTCAGTCCTGGAACAGGGAGGTGCTGTAGTTCCTGTGGAGCGGACACCCTCAGTCCTGGAACAGGGGGGTGCTGTAGTTCCTGTGGAGCGGACACCCTCAGTCCTGGAACAGGGGGGTGCTGTAGTTCCTGCAGAGTGGACACCCTTAGTCCTGGAACAGGGAGGTGCTGTAGTTCCTGCAGAGTGGACACCCTTAGTCCTGGAACAGGGAGGTGCTGTAGTTCCTGTGAAGTGAACGCCCTCCGTCCTGGAACAGGGGGGTGCTGTAGTTCCTGTGGAGCGGACACCCTCAGTCCTGGAACAGGGGGGTGCTGTAGTTCCTGTGGAGCGGAGGCCCTCAGTCCTGGAACAGGGAGGTGCTGTAGTTCCTGTGGAGCGGAGGCCCTCAGTCCTGGAACAGGGAGGTGCTGTAGTTCCTGTGAAATGAACACCCTCAGTCCTGGAACAGGGAGGTGCTGTAGTTCCTGTGGAGCGGAGGCCCTCAGTCCTGGAACAGGGAGGTGCTGTAGTTCCTGTGGAGTGGACACCCTCAGTCCTGGAACAGGGGGGTGCTGTAGTTCCTGTGGAGTGGACACCCTCAGTCCTGGAACAGGGAGGTGCTGTAGTTCCTGTGGAGCGGAGGCCCTCAGTCCTGGAACAGGAAGGTGCTGTAGTTCCTGTGGAGCGGACGCCCTCAGTCCTGGAACAGGGAGGTGCTGTAGTTCCTGTGGAGCGGACGCCCTCAGTCCTGGAACAGGGAGGTGCTGTAGTTCCTGTGGAGCAGAGGCCCTCAGTCCTGGAACAGGGGGGTGCTGTAGTTCCTGTGGAGCGGAGGCCCTCAGTCCTGGAACAGGGGGGTGCTGTAGTTCCTGTGGAGCGGACACCCTCAGTCCTGGAACAGGGGGGTGCTGTAGTTCCTGTGGAGCGGAGGCCCTCAGTCCTGGAACAGGGAGGTGCTGTAGTTCCTGTGGAGCGGAGGCCCTCAGTCCTGGAACAGGGAGGTGCTGTAGTTCCTGTGGAGCAGAGGCCCTCAGTCCTGGAACAGGGAGGTGCTGTAGTTCCTGTGAAGTGAACGCCCTCCGTCCTGGAACAGGGGGGTGCTGTAGTTCCTGTGGAGCGGACACCCTCAGTCCTGGAACAGGGAGGTGCTGTAGTTCCTGTGGAGCGGAGGCCCTCCGTCCTGGAACAGGGGGGTGCTGTAGTTCCTTTGACAGACGACACAAAAATAGGAGGAGTGGCAAACACTGTTGCAGCAGCAAAGGTCATTCAAAATAATATAGACAGCATTCAGAACTGGGCAGACACATGGCAATTGACATTTAATAGAGAAAAGTGTAAAGTATTGCATGCAGGCAATAAAAATGTGCATTAAAAATATCATATGGGAGATACTGACATTGAGGAAGGGAACTATGAAAAAGACCTAGGAGTTTATGTTCACTCAGAAATGTCTTCATCTAGACAATGTAGGGAAGCTATAAAAAAATGCCTGGAACAGAGAGGTGCTGTAGTTCCTGTGGAGCGGAGGCCCTCAGTCCTGGAACAGGGGGGTGCTGTACTTCCTGTGAAATGAACACCCTCAGTCCTGGAACAGGGAGGTGCTGTAGTTCCTGTGAAATGAACACCCTCAGTCCTGGAACAGGGAGGTGCTGTAGTTCCTGTGAAGTGAACGCCCTCAGTCCTGGAACAGGGGGGTGCTGTAGTTCCTGTGAAATGAACACCCTCAGTCCTGGAACAGAGAGGTGCTGTAGTTCCTGTGAAGTGAACGCCCTCAGTCCTGGAACAGGGGGGTGCTGTAGTTCCTGTGGAGCGGAGGCCCTCAGTCCTGGAACAGAGAGGTGCTGTAGTTCCTGTGGAGCGGAGGCCCTCAGTCCTGGAACAGGGAGGTGCTGTAGTTCCTGTGAAATGATCACCCTCAGTCCTGGAACAGAGAGGTGCTGTAGTTCCTGTGGAGCGGAGGCCCTCAGTCCTGGAACAGAGAGGTGCTGTAGTTCCTGTGGAGCGGAGGCCCTCAGTCCTGGAACAGGGAGGTGCTGTAGTTCCTGTGAAATGAACACCCTCAGTCCTGGAACAGAGAGGTGCTGTAGTTCCTGTGGATCGGACGCTCTCAGTCCTGGAACAGGGAGGTGCTGTAGTTCCTGTGAAGTGAACGCCCTCAGTCCTGGAACAGGGAGGTGCTGTAGTTCCTGTGGAGCAGAGGCCCTCAGTCCTGGAACAGGGAGGTGCTGTAGTTCCTGTGGAGTGGACACCCTCAGTCCTGGAACAGGGGGGTGCTGTAGTTCCTGTGGAGCGGAGGCCCTCAGTCCTGGAACAGAGAGGTGCTGTAGTTCCTGTGGAGCGGAGGCCCTCAGTCCTGGAACAGGGAGGTGCTGTAGTTCCTGTGAAATGAACACCCTCAGTCCTGGAACAGGGAGGTGCTGTAGTTCCTGTGAAGTGAACGCCCTCAGTCCTGGAACAGGGAGGTGCTGTAGTTCCTGTGGAGCAGAGGCCCTCAGTCCTGGAACAGGGAGGTGCTGTAGTTCCTGTGGAGTGGACACCCTCAGTCCTGGAACAGGGGGGTGCTGTAGTTCCTGTGGAGTGGACACCCTCAGTCCTGGAACAGGGAGGTGCTGTAGTTCCTGTGAAATGAACACCCTCAGTCCTGGAACAGGGAGGTGCTGTAGTTCCTGTGAAATGAACACCCTCAGTCCTGGAACAGGGAGGTGCTGTAGTTCCTGTGGAGCGGACACCCTCAGTCCTGGAACAGGGAGGTGCTGTAGTTCCTGTGAAATGAACACCCTCAGTCCTGGAACAGGGAGGTGCTGTAGTTTCTGTGGAGCGGAGGCCCTCAGTCCTGGAACAGGGGGGTGCTGTAGTTCCTGTGAAATGAACACCCTCAGTCCTGGAACAGGGAGGTGCTGTAGTTCCTGTGAAGTGAACGCCCTCAGTCCTGGAACAGGGGGGTGCTGTAGTTTCTGTGGAGCGGAGGCCCTCAGTCCTGGAACAGGGGGGTGCTGTAGTTCCTGTGAAATGAACACCCTCAGTCCTGGAACAGGGAGGTGCTGTAGTTCCTGTGAAATGAACACCCTCAGTCCTGGAACAGGGAGGTGCTGTAGTTCCTGTGGAGCGGAGGCCCTCCGTCCTGGAACAGGGGGGTGCTGTAGTTCCTGTGAAATGAACACCCTCAGTCCTGGAACAGGGAGGTGCTGTAGTTCCTGTGAAATGAACACCCTCAGTCCTGGAACAGGGAGGTGCTGTAGTTCCTGTGAAGTGAACACCCTCAGTCCTGGAACAGGGGGGTGCTGTAGTTCCTGTGAAATGAACACCGTCAGTCCTGGAACAGGGGGGTGCTGTAGTTCCTGTGGAGCGGAGGCCCTCAGTCCTGGAACAGGGAGGTGCTGTAGTTCCTGTGGAGCAGAGGCCCTCAGTCCTGGAACAGGGGGGTGCTGTAGTTCCTGTGGAGCAGAGGCCCTCAGTCCTGGAACAGGGAGGTGCTGTAGTTCCTGTGGAGCGGAGGCCCTCAGTCCTGGAACAGGGGGGTGCTGTAGTTCCTGTGAAATGAACACCCTCAGTCCTGGAACAGGGGGGTGCTGTAGTTCCTGTGGAGCGGACACCCTCAGTCCTGGAACAGGGAGGTGCTGTAGTTCCTGTGAAATGAACACCCTCAGTCCTGGAACAGGGGGGTGCTGTAGTTCCTGTGGAGCGGACACCCTCAGTCCTGGAACAGGGAGGTGCTGTAGTTCCTGTGAAATGAACACCCTCAGTCCTGGAACAGGGGGGTGCTGTAGTTCCTGTGGAGCGGACACCCTCAGTCCTGGAACAGGGAGGTGCTGTAGTTCCTGTGGAGCGGAGGCCCTCAGTCCTGGAACAGGGAGGTGCTGTAGTTCCTGTGAAATGAACACCCTCAGTCCTGGAACAGGGAGGTGCTGTAGTTCCTGTGAAATGAACACCCTCAGTCCTGGAACAGGGAGGTGCTGTAGTTCCTGTGGAGCGGAGGCCCTCAGTCCTGGAACAGGGGGGTGCTGTAGTTCCTGTGGAGTGGACACCCTCAGTCCTAGAACAGGGAGGTGCTGTAGTTCCTGTGGAGCGGAGGACCTCAGTCCTGGAACAGGGGGGTGCTGTAGTTCCTGTGGAGTGGACACCCTCAGTCCTGGAACAGGGAGGTGCTGTAGTTCCTGTGGAGCGGACACCCTCAGTCCTGGAACAGGGAGGTGCTGTAGTTCCTGTGGAGCAGAGGCCCTCAGTCCTGGAACAGGGGGGTGCTGTAGTTCCTGTGAAGTGAACGCCCTCCGTCCTGGAACAGGGGGGTGCTCTAGTTCCTGTGGAGCGGACACCCTCAGTCCTGGAACAGGGAGGTGCTGTAGTTCCTGTGGAGCAGAGGCCCTCAGTCCTGGAACAGGGAGGTGCTCTAGTTCCTGTGGAGCGGACACCCTCAGTCCTGGAACAGGGAGGTGCTGTAGTTCCTGTGGAGCAGAGGCCCTCAGTCCTGGAACAGGGAGGTGCTGTAGTTCCTGTGAAGTGAACGCCCTCCGTCCTGGAACAGGGGGGTGCTCTAGTTCCTGTGGAGCAGAGGCCCTCAGTCCTGGAACAGGGAGGTGCTGTAGTTCCTGTGAAGTGAACGCCCTCCGTCCTGGAACAGGGGGGTGCTCTAGTTCCTGTGGAGCGGAGGCCCTCAGTCCTGGAACAGGGAGGTGCTGTAGTTCCTGTGGAGCGGAGGCCCTCAGTCCGGGATCAGGGGGGGTGCTGTGGCAGTGCAGGGGCTCTGGGTGTAGTGCTGGCTTGGTAGCTTCAGCTCCCAAATCCGTAGTCTGCCAATAGAACAAACAATAACAAACACACAGCGCTGGAAAAGGGGGCTAATTATAGAATTGTCAGTTACCTACACAGGGCTGTCATCCTGATTCTATTACTATGACAGCTATAGATACAGAACCCTCCTTGAGGATAAGGAGATGAAAAGAGAAGTTGAATCAGTGTGATTGAAAGCAATTGTGAAGGGCGCTTCTCTAGCTGCCAGTCTACAGCAGATTACCCATTGATTTTCAGTCCAAAGACGGACAAAAAGCTTTCAAATCCAGAGAGGCCTAGCACACCAACACTTCCCTAATACAAAGGCACTTTGCTGTTTAACAAGCACAGGATATTGACTCAGTACCAACATACAGTGTATTCTACTTGTTATACTTACTTATGTAAAGAAGTTCATTCTTCTTCATATGAATTCCTTTGTTGTAAAAGTTGCACCTGTACTTTTCCACTGTTTGTTAATATAGGTGCTGTGTGCCCAGAGGGACGCGCTCTGTTAAGGGTTCACTACTGTAACCCTGCACACAGAATCTCATAATTTTAACCCCCAATCTTCTGTCTCAAGATGAGTCTACCAGATGAGCTTACAGCCCTGAACCCTAGTCTCCTGAAACCGTTCCTTAGCTGTAGCCCCAAGGACATGGACATGTATGGAGCTCTGGAGGATCAAGATTCTATTAATAATGGAGAAACTGCTAAAGAATCGCATTACTCTTTATTCAAAGGGAATAAACTGAATGAGCGCAACAGCCTTCATTTTCCCAGCAATATTATATTAATGTTTCCAAGAATGCATGTCTACAGATGCAGCCATGACCAGCTATACAAATGACAAACAGTGACATACTGTAGCCTGTGCCATGATTGAGGTCAATGGGGGAGGGGAGGTTTGCTTAACCTGTCTTACACACGAAAGAGCATTTTCTAATAGAAACTATAATTTCACAGATAATCACTGCTGAAGTTTAGACAGTAGTTGCACCAGCAGGTGTGACATGTTGCAGCTCATGTCACTGTGGACGGTCATCAGGGTCGAAAGTGTGTTATTTTGTACCTGTTTGAAATATATTTAGTGTGCAAATCTATTAGAACACCTCATTGTTTCTGGAGCTTACTGAACTCCATGCTTGACAAAAGTACCATCTGAACAAAAGAAAGAGTTTGGCTACTTCCAAGAAAAATGAAATCAAATATTTTTATATTCAAAACAGACTTGCTAAGCTGTTATTGATGCCAAAGGTGGCCATACTAAATATTAGCATTGAATTTGTTTAATGTAAGATGAGTTTGCAAAAATGTATAATTAATTACTATAGTACATGAAAACATTTTTGTGTGCAAAACTCAATAAATGACAAATCTTGAGGTGCTCTAATGAATTTGCACACCACTATCTATCTATCTATCTATCTATCTATCTATCTATCTATCTATCTATCTATATATCTATCTATCTATCTATCTATCTATATCTTGTGAACCGGGAGGGCCCATGTACCAGCGGAATTGCTGTTTGTCTGGATTAGTGCAGAATGAGGTTCCAGAGACCAGGAGTGAAAATTATTCTTATTTAAATTTTTCAAATAAAAATAATAATAAACACACAAAAGCTATTTTTATAATGCTAACAAATACTAATAGAGTCCAGAGCTTATGTTCCAGGTTTATGTCCTCAGTGTTTGTGGACCTTGCGCCATAGAGTTCCCAGGTTCATGTCCTCAGTGTTTGTGGCTCCTCTGCCGTAGAGTTCCCAGGTTCATGTCCTCAGTGTTTGTGGCTCCTCTGCCGTAGAGTTCCAAGGTTCATGTCCTCAGTGTTTGTAGCTCCTCTGCCGTAGAGTTCCCAGGTTCATGTCCTCAGTGTTTGTGGCTCCTCTGCCATAGAGTTCCCAGGTTCATGTCCTCAGTGTTTGTGGCTCCTCTGCCGTACAGTTCCCAGGTTCATGTCCTCAGTGTTTGTGGCTCCTCTGCCGTAGAGTTCCCAGGTTCATGTCCTCAGTGTTCATGGCTCCTCTGCCGTAGAGTTCCCAGGTTCATGTCCTCAGTGTTTGTGGCTCCTCTGCCATAGAGTTCCCAGGTTCATGTCCTCAGTGTTTGTGGCTCCTCTGCCGTAGAGTTCCCAGGTTCATGTCCTCAGTGTTTGTAGCTCCTCTGCCGTAGAGTTCCCAGGTTCATGTCTTCAGTGTTCATGGCTCCTCTGTCGTAGAGTTCCCAGGTTCATGTCCTCAGTGTTCATGGCTCCTCTGCCGTAGAGTTCCCAGGTTCATGTCCTCAGTGTTTGTGGCTCCTCTGCCGTAGAGTTCCAGGTTCATGTCCTCAGTGTTTGTGGCTCCTCTGCCGTAGAGTTCCCAGGTGAGTTGGTTTTGTTGTTCCAGTTGGTTGCCTCTGTTGTCGTTTGGTGGTTAGAACTTTGAAATTCCCTTTTCCCAGGGTTCCCAGGATTGACCACCAGATGGCGCTGCAAGGTTAGGATTACCAGGTAAGTAGAAAGACAGGGTTTGGTGCTCAGGATTGCCATCAGCAGTACTGCACTTCAAACTGTTCCCAGCTGACCCTTAACCCTTTGCGGACCTATGTCGGACCTGGTCCGACATTGCAATTTTCCCTTTCTGGTCTAATGTCGGACACTGTCCGACATCGTTAAAAAGACGTAAAAAACAGGTCTTGCGTCGTTTTTTCTCTGGAAAAGCTGAGAAAACCATTCAATGGCCGAGTGAGCCAAGGGAAGTCGAAAAAAAGGGGCGTATCTCATGAATACAGATAGCCCTGGCACCACATAGATAACACAGACATAAACAAACAAGATAGCTGCTTCTGGATCCAGCACTCAAAGAATATCACAGACATTTGCAGAGCTTTTTTTAGATGTTATAGTTATAAAATAATGACTTGGATCACATTATTGAGGGGTTTGGTGATAAAATGAGTGATCAGGAGATGATTTATCAGTATGCACTATGACTATGAAGAGGTATGTGAAAAATACAGCGAACAAGGGGTGAGGCGGGGCTGGAAATGCAGTACTGAGTGTCCTGTTGATATGCAGTGCCTTTTAAACCTGTTACTATAATATATATTTTAAACAGTACTATAAGAGAAGATAACTGTGGTGTTCTGCCAGTGCCACAGCCAGTAGCTAGTAACTGACTGGCTTTGACACGTTACCCACAATCCCCCTCTCAGGATTGCCTCAAGCAGCCCTTCTCTTTACTCTGCATGCATATTTCAGCAGACATCACTGCTGTTCTTTCCTCTGGGATCTTTTTGAGTAGCAGTGAACTTCAGCAAGGTACTTTCAATCCATTGCTGTTGATTTCAGGCTTCATGGAGAAATCTTCCTCTACAAGCTTTAGTTACTATGTTTTCTCTGCAAAGAGATAGATAGAGGGGTTGGTTCCTATATAGCTTCCCTTGGAACCTACATGTTTAAAACAAACACAGTCGTAAACCTGTTGTGTAGATTCACGTGGAGTGGATTGATTTTTACAAACAGAATCGTAAGCCTGTAGTGTAGATTCACGTGGAGTGGATTGATTTTTACAAACAGAATCGTAAGCCTGTAGTGTAGATTCACGTGGAGTGGATTGATTTTTACAAACAGAATCGTAAGCCTGTAGTGTAGATTCACGTGGAGTGGATTGATTTTTACAAACAGAATCGTAAGCCTGCAGTGTAGATTCACGTGGAGTTGATTGATTTTTACAAACAGAATCGTAAGCCTGTTGTGCAGATTCACGTGGAGTTGATTGATTTTTACAAACAGAATCGTAAGCCTGTAGTGTAGATTGACATGGATTGTGGGGTGTTTATGACCACATCCACATCCACAAGAATCATTGACAGTTTATAACTGATCCTTAAACTAAAGGGCTGTTGCTGGTTTTCTTTCTCATTGGATTCAGTTTTTCTATCAGACTGGCAGGCTGTTCAAATGCACATGTAGTGTTTGCTGCTTTTTCCTTCAACAAGAAGGCAAATCTTTGTGTGAAGACAAGACCTGCATCATTTCACGAGACGAGTCACTTTTGAGTGGGAATTAGGATCCTGCTTTCATCCTGTTAAAAAAGTACTACCAGCTCACAGCTATCTGTAATGCTGACTGACCTTCGTACATTTTACATGTTTGTTTAAATTATTCATTAGCCACACTTAACAAGCACCCAAGATATGAAGGCGCAGCCAAGGCAACATTCTCTTTAATTACCTTGTGTAAACGAACACACAGTAACTAATAAAATATAACAATAACGCAACATGTACAGACGCAGTTTCATGTTTAGTAAACATGCTGTACAGAGAATGTTTAAATTAAGGAAAACGTTAGAGTCATTTTCTTTCTTTGACTTGGCTATTAAATGTATTATTGAGTGCTTTCCGTTTTGGATAATACTGCACAATCAAATGGCTTTCAAAGTCAGTGGTCTGACATGACAAATGGTAAACTGGAAATCAGATCCTTGTTCAGAAAGGATTGCACATTGGAGTCACAGTGAAGGACACGGATGAGGGCTTACTGTGAAGCACAAGGCCACGACTCAATCACATTGCACAAAGAAGCCAATCTCAAGCTAATTTAGAACCCAGAATGGCTTCATTGGAAAAGGACACAGGCTAACTCACTGAAGTGCTCTGCACTGAAGTGTGGAGTAGTGGTTAGGGCTCTGGACTCTTGACCCTTGACCGGAGGGTTGTGGGTTCAATCCCCAGTGGGGGACACTGCTGTTGTACCCTTGAGCAAGGTACTTTACCTAGATTGCTCCAGTAAAAACCCAACTGTATAAATGGGTAATTGTATGTAAAATAATGTGATATGTGAAATAATGTATGATGTGATATCTTGTAACAATTGTAAGTCGCCCTGGATAAGGGTGTCTGCTAAGAAATAAATAATAATATTTAGTGTGGTGCTGCAAAAACATAACTATTCTGTATTCTACAATAATGTGTGTGGCTCTCTATCATCTATATCCCTCTTTGGTTAGGTCTGGAGACATTTAATTTTGGAAGATAATGATGAGTTGATAAACTACCTTTCATTTGTAATGAAAACGATGGTTAATGTTCTGCTGTACTAACTGGCCTGCAGGGATATGTTCCAAATATAGAATGTGGCTTTGGAGACGGTGTAGCAGGCAAGGAGAGTCCAGTAAACGAGTTCAGGATAGGAAAGGTTATGAACTGTTTAGTCTGTGATTTCATTAATTATCTATAATGTTTTAACAAACATAAGAAAAAAAGAAAACTGTTATGGTGACCAAATCTGGCTCAGAATTCTAGACCAGGTTTGATTCTAAACTGTCCATAACTATTCTGTTTAAATCAATTACTCAAGGTAACCCCGTCTTTTTGGCAGAATGACATGAAAGAGCGATTTGGCTATATATTACACATCTTTTATAACACTTACCAGACATTGCCAGTGTAAAAAAAATGATTAAACAAACTAAAAATACTCCAAGTCCCTCCCTCTGAAATACTGTTGTGGAAAACAGATCTTCAGAAGTGCTAAAGCAGTTTAATGATCTTTCAGGCATTAGTTAATTTCTCCCTAGAGCTGTGTACCAGAGACCATAAAGAGTCTCAGATTAAGCAAACATTACATTACTATAACATGTGCCTGGTCTGTGTTAATTGGATTAGCTGTGTGTTATTTAGATGCTGCTTGCTGGCATTTGGGAGCTGTTGTGTATAATGCTTATCTTCTTCATACTTTAGGCTGTCTTCTACACTTCAGCAAAGTACAGGGTGGTTAGTGAGACGACCACTTTGCCCTGCTGTTGTAAGTGACTGCATATAATGCACAGTTCACAGTCTACCTCTGTAAAGTACTTTGTGATGGTGGTCCACTATGAAAGGCGCTATATAAAAATAAAGATATTATATATTATTAAGCCTGCAGGTTGGAGTTAGTTGTCAGTAGATGTGTTGGTGATTGGGGTCAAATCTTGCCTTTAGAAGATTGCAAAGAGAATGAACCTAATTATTATGTTCACAATGAAATCCTGACCTTGTATTAGCTGAGGTGTATTACACAGGTTAATCGTGACACAAATCTTCTTCTGGCTAAAGGACTGAAGAAGTAATTCAGGGCCAATGCTTTGATGGAAATCTGTACTGATGGATGAAAGATACAGTACATGAGAGCCACGGAAAACAAGAGGGGAGACAACAAAGAGAAGTGATGAAAGAGACAGGAGCCCAGGCAGGGAGATGGAGGTGCAGGTGTACTCTAGACTGGACTGTAATGGGATCCACAATAAAAACACTGGAGACATGCATTGAAATACTTCCCAACTACACAAGCCCAGCATGTATTTGATGTCGCATTAACCTCTAATTCTCTCAGACTGAGCTGGACTGTACCAGCCGGTCCAGAGGGATCTAAGTGACATTTATTAAAGGCATGTGCCCTGGACATGTCTTAAAGGGATCTTTACAAAGGTAAGACAAAAGCATACACGAAATTAAAAACACAAATTAGTAAGCTGCATTAGCAACCATAGATACATCTCAATGTGTTTTGAAGTACACTTTAGACAGTAGAAATAATTTAAGTATTTGTTTTTTGAGGGGTGGTTTTGCCTTGAACCTGATTGAAGAGTTCCTTTATTTTTTATTTGTTGTATTCTGAGTCCTCTATATATTGTGTGTGTTTGTGTAGCTGTTTATTACAAACAGTACTGCTACAATTGGTTAGGGTTTAGTTCCTAGACAAATTACTTACTTTTAAATCGGCTTCATGATGTTGCTTCATGATGATTTTTTTTGTATGTAGTCTTTTATGTTCACAACAGCATTTTGTATGTGTCACTATTAGAATGCTAACGTGAAAATATTGTATTTGAATCAGTGTCCGAATGTATTGCTCTTTTCACACCATCTAAATGTTGCGCGATCATCATGTAGTGAACTCAATGCAATCAAGTAGTTTCAGTGCAAGGTAATTGTGCATTACTGTATGTAGGTATTGTGAAAAGGGAAAATTGTGAATTGTGTACACTGATTTCTTAGGGCTGTGTGATCCCTCTCCAACATTCATTTGCAATCTCAGAAATGTTACTGTGTTTATTATACTCCCCAATAAAAAACCATTTGATCAAAAAGAAGTGTTACTGTCAAAGTACACAAATGAGCCAAGATGGCCTGACGTTATATAAATAATAATATATTTCATTATGTAACAGTTCAAATTGCGATTTTCATATTGCAACGTCAAGCTTGCTTTTGAAAAATGCACACACAATACACAGCACAAGGATGCAAGCTATTACGATCGCAACACTTCTGTGAGTCATTTCAAATATACCGCAGTGTTTGCATAACTTAATTGTAATAAGCCACCTGTCTTAAATAAGGTGCGAAAATATGTGTTTTTGTCCCCACAAAAAACTACCAAACCACTGTTTATCAATATAAATAAATGCATAACCCATTGTGGCAAAGTGCCCCGCCCCTGTGTGCATTTGTGTGATCTATGTGTATGTATGCGTGCGTGTGTAAATGTTGGTGTATAGATTGGTACACGGGATATAAACGGGTCTGTGTTTCACGTGTGTTTAAAGTGTAGATTTGTATTTAGGCACGAGGAGAGCACAAATCGCTTCACG
This sequence comes from Acipenser ruthenus, assembly GCF_902713425.1. Lineage (NCBI taxonomy): Eukaryota > Metazoa > Chordata > Actinopteri > Acipenseriformes > Acipenseridae > Acipenser > Acipenser ruthenus. The sequence continues at coordinate 107,374,757 of NC_081192.1, forward strand.
TGCTGGTTAAATGTAATATGTGAGCACGGGGTTGCACAGAATTAATTCACGTGCTGGGATTCAAGTGAATAATTAATTAGTAATTGAATCCCAGCACAACAGTATAAATAGGCACATTTTTAGGCAGTCAGGGTTAGGTGTTCAGAGAGTGGAGAACGGGTGAGAGAGGAGTAAAATCGTAAGCGTAATTATAAATATAATAAGTGTATTCTCACCGTGTTTGTTCGTCTCCGTTTCACCTGTGTGTTAGTGTCTAGTCGTTTTGTCTGTCTGTTTATTTTGGCGTCAAGTGCCGTGTCCTGTTTTGTGCTGTTTACAACCGTTTTATTTGTTAAATAAACGCTGAGTGCAGCCATTGCACTCAGCTCATCACAACCACTGTCTTTGTTTGAATTCCTGTCTGGTCTGACGCCACCCACTCTGGCCGTCTTTGTGACACGTGGTGTCTTCGTGGGATAGCCGCGCCTCCAAGCGTCAGACCAGGAGGGGTTTTGTTTAAAAAAAAAAAAAAAAAAAAAAAAAAAAGAAAAAAATATAATGGCAGAAGACGCCACAAAATGGCGGGACTGGTTCCTGGAGAATGCTGGGCTGGAGGCCCAGTCTCTGCCCATAGTCGTCCAGGCCCTGTGGATGATGGACAGTGAGAGATGGGAGGCCTATCAGCAGGAACACACCCCAAACACCTTGGAGGAAGGTGTGGAGTTTGTCCTCAGCTACCTGGAGGCAACCATAAATGGAACAGCAGCCCAGGTAGCAGGACCACCAGCAGAGGAGTACCTGCTGTCCCCATCTCCACCAGCAGAGGGTGAGTACCTGCTGTCCCCATCTCCACCAGCAGAGGGTGAGTACCTGCTGTCCCCATCTCCACCAGCAGAGGGTGAATGCCTGCTGGTTTTGCCTTCACAGCCCAAGCGGGAGGCAGAGACGGATAAAGAGGTGAAGGACAGGGAGGAGGAGTGCCGCCTAAGGGCCAGGCATCCACGGCGATGTAACAAGCCATCGTCGGGGTGCCTCCTCTGCGACCAGGATCACCTGTTCGCCCACTGTCCCTTCCGCAGTTATGGGGAGGAGCCTGAGCGTCCACAGCCCAAGCGGGAGGAGCCTGAGCGTCCACAGCCCGAGTGGGAGGAGTCTGAGCGTCCACAGCCCGAGTGGGAGGAGCCCGAGCGTCCTACGCCTGAGTGGGAGGAGCCCGAACGTCCTACGCCTGAGTGGGAGGAGCCCGAGCGTCCTACGCCTGAGTGGGAGGAGCCCGAACGTCCTACGCCTGAGTGGGAGGAGCCCGAACGTCCTACGCCTGAGTGGGAGGAGCCCGAACGTCCACAGCCCAAGAGGGGGGAGTCGGTGCGTCCACAGCCCAAAAGGGAGGAGTCGGTGCGTCCACAGCCCAAAAGGGAGGAGTCGGTGCGTCCACAGCCCAAAAGGGAGGAGTCAGTGCGTCCACAGCCCAAAAGGGAGGAGTCGGTGCGTCCACAGCCCAAAAGGGAGGAGTCGGTGCGTCCACAGCCCAAAGGGAGGCAAGTCGGGGCTTCCACAGCCCTGGGACCCAAGCCACCAGCAGAGGGAAAATGCCTGCTGGTTCAGCCCCAAGAGCCGGAAGGGGAGGGGTTACAGGCTCAACCCCCTGAAAATTTTTGGGGGGGAGAAGGGCAGGATGCTGGTGTCCCCCAGCAGCCTCTCGCTATGCTGCTGAAGGCAGCACGGCGCGCACATGCCCAGCCGCCACAGCAGAGGGTGCCAGCACCGCCAGGAGCAGAGGAGCTGGAGCTGCCTCTGCCTCCACCACCTCCAGGAGCAGAGGAGCAGGAGCTGCCTCTGCCTCCACCACCTCCAGGAGCAGAGGAGCAGGAGCTGCCTCTGCCTCCGCCACCACCACCGCAAGGAGCAGAGGAGCAGGAGCTGCCTCTGCCTCCACCACCGCAAGGAGCAGAGGAGCAGGAGCTGCCTCTGCCTCCGCCACCACCACCGCAAGGAGCAGAGGAGCTGGAGCTGCCTCTGCCTCCACCGCCGCCAGGAGCAGAGGAGCTGGAGCTGCCTCTGCCTCCACCACCGCCAGGAGCAGAGGAGCTGGAGCTGCCTCTGCCTCCGCCACCGCCCGGAGCAGAGGAGCAGGAGCTGCCTCTGCTGCCCGTACCTCCGCAGGGAGTACGGTGGCCGGAGCCCCAGAAAGGGGAGCTGCCGGCCACGAAGAAGGGGGAGGAGGTCTGGAGACCACTTTCCCCAGCAGCAGTTTCGCTGCAGGAGTTCTTGTGGCCGGAGCCCCACAGGAGGGAGCTGCCGGCTACGAAGAAGGGGGAGGTCGGGGGACCACCTGCCCCCGCAGCTTTTTCGCTGCAGGATGGGACCAACAGGCTGTCAGCCGTGCCACTACCGGCAGGGGTGCTGACAGCATTGCCAGCCAAGGGCCCACTGAAGCCTCCCTTCCCAGCCCGAGACTTTGTTCTGGACTGCTGGGTTTTTAAGGGGGGAGGTGGCCGTTGAGGCCATGTGTGCTGCGCACAAGGGGGGGTATATGTGGCAAAGTGCCCCGCCCCTGTGTGCATTTGTGTGATCTATGTGTATGTATGCGTGCGTGTGTAAATGTTGGTGTATAGATTGGTACACGGGATATAAACGGGTCTGTGTTTCACGTGTGTTTAAAGTGTAGATTTGTATTTAGGCACGAGGAGAGCACAAATCGCTTCACGTGCTGGTTAAATGTAATATGTGAGCACGGGGTTGCACAGAATTAATTCACGTGCTGGGATTCAAGTGAATAATTAATTAGTAATTGAATCCCAGCACAACAGTATAAATAGGCACATTTTTAGGCAGTCAGGGTTAGGTGTTCAGAGAGTGGAGAACGGGTGAGAGAGGAGTAAAATCGTAAGCGTAATTATAAATATAATAAGTGTATTCTCACCGTGTTTGTTCGTCTCCGTTTCACCTGTGTGTTAGTGTCTAGTCGTTTTGTCTGTCTGTTTATTTTGGCGTCAAGTGCCGTGTCCTGTTTTGTGCTGTTTACAACCGTTTTATTTGTTAAATAAACGCTGAGTGCAGCCATTGCACTCAGCTCATCACAACCACTGTCTTTGTTTGAATTCCTGTCTGGTCTGACGCCACCCACTCTGGCCGTCTTTGTGACACCCATCTATGAGGAATTTCAACAGGGATAAAAACTATTAAATCAAATCTAATTGATTACAAAATATAAGATAGCATTCTTGTTGAAACGGCTTAAAGAAGCCTAACGAATACCTGGAGATATAAATGAGTTCTGACCCATGCCAAATTGGGGCCAGAGTGTACATCGGTAATTCAGAAGTTGTTTTTTTTGTCTTTCAACTGCTGTTGTCTACTGAAATTGTTTTCTAAAATGGCCTTGGCAAGGCAGCCATTTATTTTTTATATAAATGAATAATTAACTGCTTAGCTTAGGGCTCTTCACAAAAGAACATGTATATGAATGACAACCTGGAGGCCCACACTTATCAGTAAAGTGAATTGCATGCTTGGGGCACACAAGGGACTTGTCCCATGTAACCATGGCAACTGAAACATCTTGGAACTGACATTCAGTGTTGTACTGCACCAGTCTATGTGAATCAAAACCAGGCCTCTGTTTTTTTAATAAAAAGAGTTGATGATGAAATCAGTTATCCCTCAGTAGAGGGTTGTCTTTCTCTGCTATGGTTGAGGGCTTTAGCGTCTGGCAAGGCCCTCAACCACAGCATATCAAGACAACCCTCTGTTGAGGTATAACTGATTTTATCATCAACTATTTTTATTGCTATTAGAAAATGTCTGTGTTAAAAAAATGAAAATTTCAAGTTGTCAGTTTGTTTTGTTTATTCTGCACTATCATGGATGAGCTGAGTGTCTCTGTGAGAAGAGAGAGGCACAGGAAAGTCATCATGGATGAGCTGAGTGTCTGTGTTAGAAGAGAGAAGCACAGGAAAGTCATCATGGATGAGCTGAGTGTCTGTTATAAGAGAGAGGCACAGGAAAGCCATCATTGTTGAGCTGCATATCTGTGTTATAAGAGAGAGGCACAGGAAAGTCATCATGGATGAGCAGAGTGTCTCTGTGAGAAGAGAGAGGCACAGGAAAGTCATCATGGATGAGCTGAGTGTCTGTGATAAGAGAGAGGCACAGGAAAGCCATCATTGTTGAGCTGCATATCTGTGTTATAAGAGAGAGGCACAGGAAAGTCATCATGGATGAGCTGAGTGTCTCTGTGTGAAGAGAGAGGCACAGGAAAGTCATCATGGATGAGCTGAGTGTCTGTGTAAGAAGAGAGAGGCACAGGAAAGTCATCATGGATGAGCTGAGTGTCTGTTATAAGAGAGAGGCACAGGAAAGTCATCATGGATGAGCTGAGTGTCTCTGTGAGAAGAGAGAGGCACAGGAAAGTCATCATGGATGAGCTGAGTGTCTGTTATAAGAGAGAGGCACAAGAAAGTCATCATGGATGAGCTGAGTGTCTGTTATAAGAGAGAGGCACAGGAAAGTCATCATGGATGAGCTGAGTGTCTGTTATAAGAGAGAGGCACAGGAAAGTCATCATGGATGAGCTGAGTGTCTCTGTGAGAAGAGAGAGGCACAGGAAAGTCATCATGGATGAGCTGAGTGTCTGTTATAAGAGAGAGGCACAGGAAAGTCATCATGGATGAGCTGAGTATCTCTGTGAGAAGAGAGAAGAAATAGTAAATACTTCTTATTTGAGTTATGAATAGGGCTTCTAGTTTTGGAGTTTTATTTTTGATCACGTGATGTCCCTTTAAACATATTTTGAGCCGATTCGCTTTCTTAAATCAAACACTAATTACCAAAGAAAGTTGTTTCTTTTTACCCTCATATCTTGATTGAGTTCACAAACGACGTGCATTAATCTCTCCTGATTCTATTTGAACCTGCATTTCGTTCTGGCTCTAATCGCTGAATTCAGTTTATTAATTTCCTCTGCATTAGTTTCTAGTAGTGTGTCGCTAATTTAAACAATCTGGTATTCAGTTAAGGCTTAACAACTATTAATTAAGATTTAAAGGGAGGGAGAGAGATGGAAAATAAAAACCGAAAACTAGAAGCCCTACTTATGAAACACATTGGCACTTGTTACTATGATATATTTTTACTTACTAGAACTGAAGTCATTGTATTTTATCTTGCTCTTAATTGTATTAATACTTGTACTGTGATTCTTGAAATCTCTGTGAGAAGAGAGAGGCACAGGAAAGTCACCATGGATGAGCTGAGTGTCTCTGATAACAGCAGTAACAAACAATACAGTGTCATAGAGATGCATTCACTGATGAGACAAAGAGACCCTCTTCTGCTCAGATGGTAAAAGCTGGCATAAGAACATTCTGCTGCATGCATCAAGCTTCTACAATGAGTTGATATTGTTATGGGGTTGCATTGTATGTATGCCTGAAATCTTAGAGAAGAAAATGGTCCTAGGGTGTGGTTGTGGGTGAATATTTCAAGAATATAGTGACCCTCACATGATATAACCCCAGTAGCACACATGTAAATACGGGTTAAGGCAAACTCACAAGCAAACAACAAAGATGAGTTAATACATGTGCCCTGCTATGTTTTGCAAAAGAAGCAATGAGACAATGTCAAACAGGCTTCAAACATATCACCATTCTTTTAGGGTTGCCAGTGAAAAGGTTAACAGGCAGCAGTAAATGGAGGCTCTGGTGCCCTGTTTCTACTGTATAAGACGAATTGCACAGGGAGTTCCCAGTCTATTTCCACATTAAACCATGCTTGTCTGGTTCTATCACAGTCACATGGGCACATGAACTGAGACATAACATTGTCAAATTTCTGAGAACTTTGCACTGGGCCTATTTTAATAAGCAAGTGCAAAGGGAAATTGAATGAAATCGTTTGAACAGTACTAGCTTACCTCAGTCATACAAAAGAACTATTTCATTATTTTTGCTGCACAGTTTCATTTAGTTTCATGAGGCTGGAGTAATGTACTGGCAAAAAAATCAAAGCTTTTGAAAATTGAGCGAAAAAGAACAGAATTAGGACTGTTTTTCATGAAAAGAACAGAATTAGGACTGTTTTTCATGAAAAGAATGACATTGGGACTGTTTTTCATGAAAAGAACGACATTAGGACTGTTTTTCATGAAAGAATGACATTAGGACTGTTTTTCATGAAAAGAACAACATTAGGACTGTTTTCATGAAAGAATGACATTAGGACTGTTTTTCATGAAAAGAACAACATTAGGACTGTTTTTCATGAAAAGAACAGAATTAGGACTGTTTTTCATGAAAGAACGACATTAGGACTGTTTTTCATGAAAGAATGACATTAGGACTGTTTTTCATGAAAGAACGACATTAGGACTGTTTTCATGAAAGAATGACATTAGGACTTTTTCATGAAAAGAACAACATTAGGACTGTTTTCATGAAAGAATGACATTAGGACTGTTTTTCATGAAAAGAACAACATTAGGACTGTTTTTCATGAAAAGAACAGAATTAGGACTGTTTTTCATGAAAGAACGACATTAGGACTGTTTTTCATGAAAGAATGACATTAGGACTGTTTTTCATGAAAGAACGACATTAGGACTGTTTTCATGAAAGAATGACATTAGGACTGTTTTTCATGAAAAGAACAACATTAGGACTGTTTTTCATGAAAAGAACGACATTAGGACTGTTTTTCATGAAAGAATGACATTAGGACTGTTTTTCATGAAAAGAACGACATTAGGACTGTTTTTCATGAAAAGAACGACATTAGGACTGTTTTTCATGAAAAGAACGACATTAGGACTAGGATTAGACACTCACAATGCTATAGCCCTGTATTAGAAGCAAGGTGTCTATTCTACACAGACACTCACAATGCTATAGCCCTGTATTAGAAGCAAGGTGTCTGTTCTACACAGACACTCACAATGCTATAGCCCTGTATTAGAAGCAAGGTGTCTATTCTACACAGACACTCACAATGCTATAGCCCTGTATTAGAAGCAAGGTGTCTATTCTACACAGACACTCACAATGCTATAGCCCTGTATTAGAAGCAAGGTGTCTATTCTACACAGACACTCACAATGCTATAGCCCTGTATTAGAAGCAAGGTGTCTGTTCTACACATACACTCACAATGCTATAGCCCTGTATTAGAAGCAAGGTGTCTATTCTACACAGACACTCACAATGCTATAGCCCTGTATTAGAAGCAAGGTGTCTGTTCTACACATACACTCACAATGCTATAGCCCTGTATTAGAAGCAAGGTGTCTATTCTACACAGACACTCACAATGCTATAGCCCTGTATTAGAAGCAAGGTGTCTGTTCTACACATACACTCACAATGCTATAGCCCTGTATTAGAAGCAAGGTGTCTATTCTACACAGACACTCACAATGCTATAGCCCTGTATTAGAAGCAAGGTGTCTATTCTACACAGACATTCACAATGCTATAGCCCTGTATTAGAAGCAAGGTGTCTATTCTACACATACACTCACAATGCTATAGCCCTGTATTAGAAGCAAGGTGTCTATTCTACACAGACACTCACAATGCTATAGCCCTGTATTAGAAGCAAGGTGTCTATTCTACACAGACACTCACAATGCTATAGCCCTGTATTAGAAGCAAGGTGTCTATTCTACACAGACACTCACAATGCTATAGCCCTGTATTAGAAGCAAGGTGTCTGTTCTACACAGACACTCACAATGCTATAGCCCTGTATTAGAAGCAAGGTGTCTGTTCTACACAGACACTCACAATGCTATAGCCCTGTATTAGAAGCAAGGTGTCTGTTCTACACATACACTCACAATGCTATAGCCCTGTATTAGAAGCAAGGTGTCTGTTCTACACAGACACTCACAATGCTATAGCCCTGTATTAGAAGCAAGGTGTCTATTCTACACAGACACTCACAATGCTATAGCCCTGTATTAGAAGCAAGGTGTCTGTTCTACACATACACTCACAATGCTATAGCCCTGTATTAGAAGCAAGGTGTCTATTCTACACAGACACTCACAATGCTATAGCCCTGTATTAGAAGCAAGGTGTCTGTTCTACACATACACTCACAATGCTATAGCCCTGTATTAGAAGCAAGGTGTCTATTCTACACAGACACTCACAATGCTATAGCCCTGTATTAGAAGCAAGGTGTCTGTTCTACACATACACTCACAATGCTATAGCCCTGTATTAGAAGCAAGGTGTCTATTCTACACAGACACTCACAATGCTATAGCCCTGTATTAGAAGCAAGGTGTCTGTTCTACACATACACTCACAATGCTATAGCCCTGTATTAGAAGCAAGGTGTCTATTCTACACAGACACTCACAATGCTATAGCCCTGTATTAGAAGCAAGGTGTCTATTCTACACAGACATTCACAATGCTATAGCCCTGTATTAGAAGCAAGGTGTCTATTCTACACATACACTCACAATGCTATAGCCCTGTATTAGAAGCAAGGTGTCTATTCTACACAGACACTCACAATGCTATAGCCCTGTATTAGAAGCAAGGTGTCTATTCTACACAGACACTCACAATGCTATAGCCCTGTATTAGAAGCAAGGTGTCTATTCTACACAGACACTCACAATGCTATAGCCCTGTATTAGAAGCAAGGTGTCTGTTCTACACAGACACTCACAATGCTATAGCCCTGTATTAGAAGCAAGGTGTCTGTTCTACACAGACACTCACAATGCTATAGCCCTGTATTAGAAGCAAGGTGTCTGTTCTACACATACACTCACAATGCTATAGCCCTGTATTAGAAGCAAGGTGTCTGTTCTACACAGACACTCACAATGCTATAGCCCTGTATTAGAAGCAAGGTGTCTATTCTACACAGACACTCACAATGCTATAGCCCTGTATTAGAAGCAAGGTGTCTGTTCTACACATACACTCACAATGCTATAGCCCTGTATTAGAAGCAAGGTGTCTATTCTACACAGACACTCACAATGCTATAGCCCTGTATTAGAAGCAAGGTGTCTATTCTACACATACACTCACAATGCTATAGCCCTGTATTAGAAGCAAGGTGTCTATTCTACACAGACACTCACAATGCTATAGCCCTGTATTAGAAGCAAGGTGTCTATTCTACACATACACTCACAATGCTATAGCCCTGTATTAGAAGCAAGGTGTCTGTTCTACACAGACACTCACCTATAGTATTTGGGAGATCAGTCAATAGATGTGTATTTAATAGAGTTCATTGAATTCACCTCTGCTTGTTTGAGCAGCAATGTGATGAGGCAGAAACAGTGTGTGATACTTGATATTGGTGAATTCTATGTGCTATACAGTGAGAATGGAGTCAGAGGCACTGAAATTAATTCCTTACAAGTTCTGCCCCCACAGAGTGTAAAACGCTGCATTGAAAAGAGGGTTGTAGGTGTATTTTGGGTCAGTTTAACTCAAGTTTGAATCCTTGTAGAATATCATTGAGCTCGGAAGGAGTCTGTTTGTGAACTCTTTAACACCTCTCCCTCCCCCCCACCCCCTCCCACTCCAACCCCTACACCCACTGCATCCCCTACTAACTCACCCTCCTTCTCCACCTCCTTCTCCACCTTGTCTCCTCTCTCAGACTCTGACCTCTCCTCCCTGCTCCAGGGTCACAAACCCACCACGTGTGCCTTGGACCCCCTCCCCATTCACCTCTTTCAAGCTGCTGCTCCTGCTCCACTCCCCTTGATCTCCTCCCTTCTCAACACCTCTCTCCTTTCTGGTCTCTTCCCCTCTGCCTTCAAACAAGCCTCTATCACTCCCCTCCTCAAAATACCTACCCTCGACTCCACCTCCCTCCCGAGCTACCATTCTGTCCCCCTCCTACCCTTCCTCTCCAAAACCCTCAAGCAGGCAGTAGACCGCCAGCTCTCTGCTTTCCTGTCCAACCACTCTCTGCTCGACCCTCTCCAAGCACAAGAATCATAAGAGCACAAGAAACTCAAGAGCACAAGAAACACAAGAGCACAAGAATCATAAGAGCACAAGAAACACAAGAACACAAGAAACATGAGCACAAGAATCATAAGAGCACAAGAAACACAAGAGCACAAGAAACACAAGAGCACAAGAATCATAAGAGCACAAGAAACACAAGAGCACAAGAAACACAAGAGCACAAGAAACACAAGAGCACAAGAATCATAAGAGCACAAGAAACACAAGAGCACAAGAAACACAAGAGCACAAGAAACACAAGAGCACAAGAAACATGAGCACAAGAAACACAAGAGCACAAGAAACACAAGAGCACAAGAATCATAAGAGCACAAGAAACACAAGAGCACAAGAATCATAAGAGCACAAGAAACACAAGAGCACAAGAAACATGAGCACAAGAAACACAAGAGCACCAGAAACATGAGCACAAGAAACACAAGCACAAGAATCACAAGAGCACAAGAAACACAAGAGCACAAGAAACATGAGCACAAGAAACACAAGAGCACAAGAATCATAAGAGCACAAGAAACACAAGAGCACAAGAAACATGAGCACAAGAATCATAAGAGCACAAGAAACACAAGAGCACAAGAAACACAAGAGCACAAGAATCATAAGAGCACAAGAAACACAAGAGCACAAGAAACACAAGAGCACAAGAAACACAAGAGCACAAGAATCATAAGAGCACAAGAAACACAAAAGCACAAGAAACATGAGCACAAGAAACACAAGAGCACAAGAAACACAAGCACAAGAATCATAAGAGCACAAGAAACACAAGAGCACAAGAAACATGAGCACAAGAAACACAAGAGCACAAGAATCATAAGAGCACAAGAAACACAAGAGCACAAGAAACATGAGCACAAGAAACACAAGAGCACAAGAATCATAAGAGCACAAGAAACACAAGAGCACAAGAAACATGAGCACAAGAAACACAAGAGCACAAGAATCATAAGAGCACAAGAAACACAAGAGCACAGGAAACATGAGCACAAGAAACACAAGCACAAGAATCACAAGAGCACAAGAAACACAAGAGCACAAGAAACATGAGCACAAGAAACACAAGAGCACAAGAATCATAAGAGCACAAGAAACACAAGAGCACAAGAAACATGAGCACAAGAATCATAAGAGCACAAGAAACACAAGAGCACAAGAATCATAAGAGCACAAGAAACACAAGAGCACAAGAAACACAAGAGCACAAGAAACACAAGCACAAGAATCATAAGAGCACAAGAAACACAAGAGCACAAGAAACATGAGCACAAGAAACACAAGAGCACAAGAATCATAAGAGCACAAGAAACACAAGCACAATAATCATAAGAGCACAAGAAACACAAGAGCACAAGAAACATGAGCACAAGAAACACAAGAGCACAAGAATCATACGAGCACAAGAAACACAAGAGCACAAGAAACATGAGCACAAGAAACACAAGAGCACAAGAAACACAAGAGCACAAGAAACACAAGAGCACAAGAAACACAAGAACACAAGAAACACAAGCACAAGAATCATAAGAGCACAAGAAACACAAGAGCACAAGAAACACAAGAGCACAACAATCATAAGAGCACAAGAAACACAAGCACAACAATCATAAGAGCAGACTAAAGCAGCTTTGATTAGCTAGAGAGAGAAGTCAGAAATGCATCAAGAAATCAAAACCATATTACCGATGCAAGTGAGTTCAGATTAGTAGCAATACTAGAAGGAAGCACAGCTGATTAGTAATCTTTAAAGTCCCATGCATCCTATAAAGGGTATGAGTTGAAGGAACCATTTTGACCACTGGGGTGTTTGAGGACCAGGGTTGAAAACCTCTACTCTCCGCAGAGCCTGCTATCAATGAGCAAAGGGCACTGCGAAGAACTTTGAATAAGACAATCAACTGAAATATATTGTACAGTTCAGTTTATTAGGGTCATTTGGGTTTAAATGTGGACGCATTCACTATACAATTAGCAATAACTGTTTCATTTGTCTTAATAGACTTTGCTATAATTACCTGCATCCACAGAGGGCCTTGTTAAACCAGCTGTTGTGATTCCATACTCTGGACTGTGTGCAACACCTCCTCAAGAGCTGCTTTCCAATAAAGCACTTACAAAATCTACTAGCAGTTTTCTTTCCAAGTTACCACATAATTGTAAATTAGATAAATCAGAAAAAAGCCAGAAATGAAGATGATGTGTAACAAGTTTAGAAAAATGACACAGGAGCAGTTTGCAATGTTCTGTCATTGGACAAAGGATCTTTGCTGATTATATTTGGTTATTTATCACCAACCCCGTGCCACACCTCAAAAGAGTGTAACACAGGAGAGGACGAGAGTGAACCAGTGACCCCGCACACCACAAGAGAGTGAACCAGTGACCCTGCGCACCACAAGAGAGTGGAACAGAGGAGAGGCTGAGAGTGAACCAGTGACCCCGCACACCACAAGAGAGTGAACCAGTGACCCTGCGCACCACAAGAGAGTGGAACAGAGGAGAGGCTGAGAGTGAACCAGTGACCCCGCACACCACAAGAGAGTGAACCAGTGACCCTGCGCACCACAAGAGAGTGGAACAGAGGAGAGGCTGAGAGTGAACCAGTGACCCCGCACACCACAAGAGAGTGAACCAGTGACCCTGCGCACCACAAGAGAGTGGAACAGAGGAGAGGCTGAGAGTGAACCAGTGACCCCGCACACCACAAGAGAGTGAACCAGTGACCCCGTACACCACAAGAGAGTGAACCAGTGACCCTGCGCACCACAAGCGAGCGTTTTAACCACAATGCAAAAGAGCCGGGCTCGCTGACTGGGGACAGAGCGTAACAATGGTGCATCACACAACACTGCCCGTTACAGAGGCATCTGGGATTGTAATTGTACTGGTCCCACTTTCATGACTAGTATCTCAATGAATAAAGTGCTTTAAAACACATGTTTTCCAAGTAGACTTCTGTAGTAACAGAATGGGGTGTGTATTTTCTTCAATTGATGGGACATTTAATGAACAAAGCTGTACGCAAAGGGTTCATTTGTATACATGTAAGCAAACACATTCTTGTACTTAAACCCTATTGCCGCGATGTTCATCTACAAAATACTATAGAAACCTTTCATGTGTTTAAGATAGTTTGAATGGGCTGACACATTGATCAAATATTTCCAAACACATTTAGTGGTAAACATGGAGAGTTTAGTTTACAATGAATATAGCCACACTGATTTCCTCTCCAGTTACTAAATATTTAGATAAATTGCAAATTGGAAAAAGAAAGTCATGATGTACTGGCACAGAAGACATTCTGAATAAGCTCCACTCCTTATTAAAGTTTACCACAGTAAAACTGCAGAGTAATGTTGCTTTTCTGATGGTTTATACTATACTATATCTTTCTGAGGCTTTACAATGTCTATGCTGTATACAGTATGCTTTCACAATGCTTTATTACTCTGTGCTACACTTTAAAGAGTTATTTATTCTTCAGCACTCTTGAAGGAGTAGAACTGACATTGCTTTAAAATCACTCTGTTTTTACCTTGTTTGCAAATATACACATTATATATATATATATATATATATATATATATATATATATATATATATATATATACAGACATGCTCAAATTTGTTGGTACCCCTCCACAAAAAACGAAGAATGCACAATTTTCTCTGAAATAACTTGAAACTGACAAAAGTAATTGGCATCCATCATTGTTTATTCCATATTTAATAAAAATCAGACTTTGCTTTTGATTTTTTATTCAACATAATGTAAATAATAAAACAAATGAAAATGGCATGGACAAAAATGATGGGACCGCAAACCTAATATTTTGTTGCACAACCTTTAGAGGCAATCACTGCAATCAAATGTTTTCTGTAGCTCACCTGTTAACAGGTAGTTTGGCCCACTCTTCCTGAGCAAACTGCTCCAGCTGTTTCAGGTTTGATGGGTGCCTTCTCCAGACTGCAATTTTCATCTCTTTCCATAGATGTTCGATAGGATTCAGATCAGGACTCATAGAAGGCCACTTCAGAATAGTCCAATGTTTTGTTCTTATCCATTCTTGGGTGCTTTTAGCTGTGTGTTTTGGGTCATTATCCTGTTGGAGGACCCATGACCTGCGACTGAGACAGAGCTTTCTGACACTGGGCAGTACGTTTAGATCCAGAATGCCTTGATAGTCTTGAGATTTCATTGTGCCCTGCACAGATTCAAGGCACCCTGTGCCAGGTGCAGCAAAGCAGCCCCAAAACATAACCGAGCCTCCTCCATGTTTCACTGTAGGTATGGTGTTCTTTTCTTTGAAAGCTTCATTTTTTCGTCTGTGAACATAGAGCTGATGTGACTTGCCAAAAAGCTCCAGTTTTGACTCATCTGTCCAAAGGACATTCTCCCAGAAGGATTGTGGCTTGTCAATATGCATTTTTGCAAATTCCAGTCTGGCTTTTTATGTTTTTCTTTCAAAAGTGGAGTCCTCCTGGGTCTTCTTCCATGGAGCCCACTGTCGCTCAAAAAGCGACAGATGGTGCCATCAGAAACTGACGTACCTTCACCTTGGAGTTCAGCTTGTATCTCTTTGGCAGTTATCCTTGGTTCTTTTTCTACCATTCGCACTATCCTTCTGTTCAATCTGGGGTCGATTTTCCTCTTGCGGCCGCGCCCAGGGAGGTTGGCTACAGTTCCATGGACCTTAAACTTCTTAATAATATTTGCAACTGTTGTCACAGGAACATCAAGCTGCTTGGAGATGGTCTTGTAGCCTTTACCTTTACCATGCTTGTCTATTATTTTCTTTCTGATCTCCTCAGACAACTCTCTCCTTTGCTTTCTCTGGTCCATGTTCAGTGTGGTGCACACAATGATACCAAACATCACAGTGACTACTTTTCTCTATTTAAATAGGCGGAATGACTGATTACAAGATTGGAGACATGTGTGATACTAATTAAATAAACTAATTAGTTTGAAATATCACTATAATCCAATTATTTATTATCTTTTCTAAGGGGTACCAACAAATGTGTCCAGGCCATTTTAGAATATCTTTGTAGAATAAGCAATAATTCATCTCTTTTCACAGCTTCTTTGCTTTATTCTATGACATACCAAAGGCATGCAAGTATACATGATAAAATAGCTTTTAATTTCATCACTTTTCAGGAGGAATGAAGCATTATTTCAATGAGCTGTAAGGGTACCAACAAATTTGAGCACGTCTGTATATATATATATATATATATTAGCTCAAAGAGCCAGCTGCCCAACGTTTCGATATGTTGTACATATCTTTCTCAAGGGAGCCTGTGTTTGAATCAAAACATTGGAGGTATTTATAGGTTTTTGACGGCATGACAACTATTTGTTATTGTTTACATTCAAATCCATGATTTATTCTTACATGATGTAATGGTGTTCTATATATTGTGACATCATTTTTACTTCTATCTTTGAATTTGTATTAATTCTAATTAACACTACTTTATATAAACTTATATTTTTATTATATCATGCAATGCTGGCTCTGAGGATCAGTCTAGATTTGGCCTCCTCAGCACATCAGCATGCACAACTTTTGAATGAATTTTGTTTATTTATTTAAATGTTATATATTTATTGAAGTTAATTAGTTCATTATTTTCTGTTGAGTCCTGCTGGCATAATCGTGTTCAGTCTATTTATCCATTTACTTTCTTTTATTCTTCTATATGTCGCATTGTCTAATTTGAGCTGTTCTAATACTACAAACTTTACATCATTTATGTCATGTCCCTGACTGGTGAAGTGCTGTACTATTGGTTCATTCATTTTTTTTATTTCTAATTAATGAAAGGTGGTTCTGAATTATTTTATATAAAGTAGTTCCAGTCTCTCCAACATATTTGATTTCATCATATTTTTCACAGGCTATTCCATAAACGACATTGCTATTTTTACAGTAGGTATTTTTAGTGGATATGTGGTGTTCTTATGTTTAATTATATTTTTACTTTTGTCTATGTATTTACACACTTTACATTTACTGGTGCACATGTTCGTAGAACCTATTTTGTCAATTATTCTTATGTTTACTGTGAACTAAAATATCACCTAAATTAGCTTCTCTTTTGAATGCTACAACTGGGGCCTTAAGAAATACTGTATTTAATTTTTCTTAATTATATAGAATCCACAAGTGTTTCCAAACTATCATAACATGGCTTGGAAAAATAACAACCACTGATTAGTTAAACAGCATCACATGACCATGCGTATATATAGCATATAGCATGGCTTGCATACTAATGAGCCACTTCACACTGAATAAATCAATACGCACAACATCATAAAAATTCCATGACAAAATTCCCTGACAAATGCCATTTTATTTATTAGTTATACAACCACTAATTTATTTATTAGTTATACAATCCAGTCCTTCCTGGATTTCTTTTGAAACTCCTCCCAGACCAACCTCTTCTTCATCAGCGTGTACACAGCCCTCTTCTTATGAGATGCCGCTTTCCATGCAAGAATTCACAATAAATGGAAATGTGCAGTTCATTTTTAACAAGTAAAACTTCAAACAAATGTTTGAATACAAATTAGATGTTTCAATGATATATAAAACTTCTGCCGTGGAATATATCATGGGAACCTAACCCTAACCCACACGGTTTATACCTTAAACACACACATTTATATATATATATATATATATATATATATATATATATATATATATATATATATATATATATATATATACTGTATATATATAGAGGCATAGAGCTGGGGTTTGTGGATTATCTAGCTGATGCATTGTAGAGTGCTGAATTGTGGTACTCAATAGCTGTACTTTTAAGCATATATATATATATATATATATATATATATATATATATATATATATATATATGAGTGTGTGTGTGTGTGTTGAGAGCCTAATGTACAGTACAATAAGCACATGTTATTCCGAGACGTTTTGATGTGAAGCATGTCCTTTAATAGTACACAGAAATTGGTTTTGCAAGTACTTACACAGTTTTCAGCTTTGACAACACAACACCAGCTCATTATAAAGACTTGATAATACTGGACAACAATGTACTGCAAGTGGACAGGCTTTACAAAACTATTCCCACATGACACACAATACTAATACCTTGAACCATTCTCACATGATACACACTAAACACCTTGAACCATTCTCACATGACACACAATACTAACACCTTCAACCATTCTCACATGACACACACCTTGAACTGTTCCTACATGACACACAATACTAACACCTTGAACCATTCTCACATGATACACACTAAACACCTTGAACCATTCTCACATGACACACACCTTGAACCATTCTCACATGACACACACTACTTAACACAGTGTTAATGTGCTATTCCAGCGATTGCAAGTTGTTTTTTTTAACCCCGGTGTCACAGTTGCTGATTTTTTAACCATACAGTACATTTAGCTTAAACATCATCAAAATCAATATTCTTTTTTTACATTTGAGGTACAGTATCAAATTCACATTTTTTTTTACAGCAAAGACAAGAAGTGACCAAAGGACATTGACTTTCAGCCATCATACAAAATGACATACCAGATGTACAAACCGAGCAGTAAGCCCTGAGGGGGCTTGTCCTCTTTTAAGAACATAAGAAAGTTTCCAAATGAGAGGAGGCCATTTGGCCCATCTTGCTCGTTTGGTTCTTAGTAGCTTATTGATTCCAGAATCTCATCAAGCAGCTTCTTGAAGGATCCCAGGGTGTCAGCTTCAACAACATTACTGGGGAGTTGGTTCCAGACCCTCACAATTCTCTGTGTAAAAAAGTGTCTCCTATTTTCTGTTCTGAATGCCCCTTTATCTAATCTCCATTTGTGACCCCTGGTCCTTGTTTGCTTTTTCAGGTCAAAAAAGTCCCTTGTCTATACCTTTTAGGATTTTGAATGTTTGAATCAGATCGCTGAGTAGTCTTCTTTGTTCAAGACTGAATAGATTCAATTATTTTAGCCTGTCTGTACAACATTTGTTTTAAACCCGGAATAATTCTGGTCGCTCTTCTTTGCACTCTTTCTAGAGCAGCAATATTCTTTTTGTAGCGAGGTTACCAGAACTATTTATTTTTCACTATATATCCAAGCATCTTGTTGGTCTTTTTTATAGCGTCCCCACATTGTCTAGATGAAGACATTTCTGAGTCAACATAAACTCCTAGGTCTTTTTCATAGATTCCTTCTTGAATTTCAGCATCTTCCATATGGTATTTATAATGCACATTTGTATTGCCTGCGTGCAGTACCTTACACTTTTCCCTATTAAACGTAATTTGCCATGTGTCTGACCAGTTCTGAATGCTGTCTAGATCATTTTGAATGACCTTTGCTGCTGCAACAGTGTTTGCCACTCCTCCTATTTTTGTGTCATCTGCAAATTTAACAAGTTTGCTTACTATACCAGAATCTGAGGCATTAATATAGATTAGGAATAGCAGAGGACCTAATACTGATCCCTGTGGTACACCACTGGTTGCCTCGCTCCATTTTGAGGTTTCTCCTCTAATCAGTTCTTTCTGTTTTCTACATGTTAACCACTCCCTAATCCATGTGCATGCATTTTCTTGAATCCCCACTGCGTTCAGCTTGAGAATTATTCTTTTATACAGGAAAAAGCTTTCTGGAAATCTAAATAAACCATGTCATATGCTTTGCAGTTATCCATTGTCGATGCTGCATCCTCAGAAAAGTCAAGCAGGTTAGTTAGACACGATCTCCCTTTCCTAAAACAATGCTGGCTGTCTCCCTGGATACTGTATATATACCATATAAAAGACCGAGCAATGCCTATCCTGACTGCCTGTCTATTTTACACTTGCTCTATTAAGTAACAGCTATTGTAATCCCATACACTATGATAAATAACAGCTATTGTAATCCCATACACTATGGTACATGTCAGCACCTGAAGGTTTATTGGGTTTCAATTGCATACGCTGTACTGAAGCAGTAAGAAGAGAGCACATCAAGTGTACAAGGAGACATGAGTCTTCCAAGACTAAGTGTAGGCTTATGTACTAGAGAGGGAGGCGGTTGTCTCGGGACACTCGTTTTTCCCTTGGTTACAGCTATTATAAATCAAGAATTATTCATTTTTTTAAACATAATTTGCCAGCTTAAAGGGTTATAAAGCAGCTATAATCCCATCTCTTGGCTGTTGTATGCTTCCACATGCTGCACCAAGAAGGTCTCACTTGTGAGCTTGAAATATTATGACAAATCTGTATTTTCCTTTTTTATTATTTCTGTTACTTCACTATATAAAGCTCTTGGCTTGCATTCCTTACAGCTGTCAGATTCCTTCTCTCAAACCGGGTTTCTGGAGGGGCAGAAGTTGTACTTACAGGTCCTTTTCTAGGTTGTAATAACTTGTTATCTAGATATGTATGATGCTCTCTGTTAAATTAGATTGTATTACCATGGAATATAGATGTTCCTACAATTCAACTCCTACCCAATAGAGCTGCGAGTCACAGTTCATATATTATTTACACATTTTACACATTTACTGTACATTTTCTGATACTGTGCATTTTCTTTTGACATTTTCCTGATGGGAACTGAAAGACAAATCTGGTCTCCGCAGGATAATTTAATAAGACAACGAATCTCACAATCTTTTTTTTCTAAAACACTATTATAAAACATTACATATAGTGCAACAAAGGGCATTTATGTTTGAAAACTTCAAAATTAGCTGAATTGCAAAGCACAGACTGACACGTGACATTTTGTTACAGTTAAACTTAATTTCCCTGCTTCTTGGATCATGCTTTAATAAATACGTTGACATGTTAGTACAATAAATAATTTCCATATACACAGTAATACAAAGTCAAATCCAGGAAATACACCACCAGCGTACTGAAGAACAAAGTGAGGTGTAGAAAAAGGCAGCTGCTTGTGTTACACCAGTGAGGAGTCTGCTTGGAGGCTGGGCTTGTGTTACACCAGTGAGGAGTCTGCTTGGAGTCTGGGCTCATGTTACACCAGTGAGGAGTCTGCTTGGAGTCTGGGCTCATGTTACACCAGTGAGGAGTCTGCTTGGAGTCTGGGCTCATGTTACACCAGTGAGGAGTCTGCTTGGAGTCTGGGCTCATGTTACACCAGTGAGGAGTCTGCTTGGAGTCTGGGCTTGTGTTACACCAATGAGGAGTCTGCTTGGAGTCTGGGCTGGTGTTACACCAGTGAGGAGTTTGCTTGGAGGCTGGGCTTGTGTTACACCAATGAGGAGTCTGCTTGGAGGCTGGGCTGGTGTTACACCAGTGAGGAGTCTGCTTGGAGGCTGGGCTTGTGTTACACCAGTGAGGAGTCTGCTTGGAGTCTGGGCTTGTGTTACACCAGTGAGGAGTCTGCTTGGAGTCTGGGCTCATGTTACACCAGTGAGGAGTCTGCTTGGAGTCTGAGCTCATGTTACACCAGTGAGGAGTCTGCTTGGAGTCTGGGCTTGTGTTACACCAATGAGGAGTCTGCTTGGAGTCTGGGCTGGTGTTACACCAGTGAGGAGTCTGCTTGGAGGCTGGGCTTGTGTTACACCAGTGAGGAGTCTGCTTGGAGTCTGGGCTTGTGTTACACCAGTGAGGAGTCTGCTTGGAGTCTGGGCTCATGTTACACCAGTGAGGAGTCTGCTTGGAGTCTGGGCTCATGTTACACCAGTGAGGAGTCTGCTTGGAGGCTGGGCTTGTGTTACACCAATGAGGAGTCTGCTTGGAGGCTGGGCTGGTGTTACACCAGTGAGGAGTCTGCTTGGAGGCTGGGCTGGTGTTACACCAGTGAGGAGTCTGCTTGGAGTCTGGGCTGGTGTTACACCAGTGAGGAGTCTGCATGGAGTCTGGGCTGGTGTTACACCAGTGAGGAGTCTGCTTGGAGTCTGGGCTCATGTTACACCAATGAGGAGTCTGCTTGGAGTCTGGGCTGGTGTTACACCATTGAGGAGTCTGCTTGGAGTCTGGGCTCATGTTACACCAGTGAGGAGTCTGCTTGGAGTCTGGGCTTGTGTTACACCAGTGAGGAGTCTGCTTGGAGGCTGGGCTTGTGTTGCTTGTGTTACACCAATGAGGAGTCTGCTTGGAGTCTGGGCTGGTGTTACACCAATGAGGAGTCTGCTTGGAGGCTGGGCTTGTGTTTCATCAATGAGGAGTCTGCTTGGAGTCTGGGCTGGTGTTACACCAATGAGGAGTCTGCTTGGAGGCTGGGCTGGTGTTACACCAATGAGGAGTCTGCTTGGCGGCTGGGCTGGTGTTACACCAGTGAGGAGTCTGCTTGGAGTATGGGCTCATGTTACACCAGTGAGGAGTCTGCTTGGAGTCTGGGCTCATGTTACACCAGTGAGGAGTCTGCTTGGAGGCTTGATGCCCTTCTGGTCTTTGGGCTGCATTTTGTAAGCATGGAGATCTGCGTGGTAAAGTTGGTTCCGTTGCTTCCCATGGAAGGATGGTGATACTTTGTGTCAGTCCCTAACAACCTCTCCAGGTGCCACCTTTTCCATTTCCTCTTGATTTCTGCCTGAACCTAAAAAGCAAATAAACTGACATAAGTGCAGTTGAAACCTGTCATCGATGAGCATACTTGATTCCTGATGCAAGACATGAGTCTTTTACAGCAGGGTGCCACCTTGTCGATACATTAACAAGTATTGCGACACATGAAGACTGCATGCAGACTGGGGGACAGCCTTTGTTGCATCGAGTGTTCTACAGGCATTACTGCAGAAGCCTGCTTGTAAAATGAACATCAAATATCTATCTATCTATCTATCTATATGAAAAATAAAACTCAGTAACTGAATCATTAGCTAGAACATTTCAGCTTCCACTTTCCGGGTAGACTGGAAAGTATATACAAACACATGAGGTTTGTATCAACCACAAGCATTCTGAAAACCATTGCTTTTATTCTTTTATACAGGTGGTTAGGGCTGAAGCTCCCATCTTTCCAAACCTTATTTGCAGAATTTAAAATGGAGGTACAGTCTGTATTTTAATGTTTGGTTGCAGGGCCGGATTAAAGGACGAGGGGGCCCTATTATTTTGGGGGCCCTATGCACAATAGCTTGTGAAATGGTGTTGTAATTAGTAGCCTGTAGGTAAAGTGTATCTGCAAGGAAAGCGTTCAGTTCTACGTCAGATGCAATTTCACCATTTAGACATTGCAAAACAAATACAATGTGTAACACATACTGATCTTGGGCATCAGTCGGCTCGTCAGTGACCACTGACAAGCAACCAATTAACCAATTCCATAATCTCCTGCTTGTGATACTCGGCAACTTTATGTAAGTATTCACATCTCAGCTGGGCTGATGAAGGAATCACTCCACCATCTGCTACACTCAGTCTGAAGAATTTACTTTACTTTTTAGTTGTCCAATTTTTCAAGAGGGATATTTGTGGAAACAAACGCCTCTGTCAGGTCAAAATGTAATGTGTTTTGTGCTTCACGGTTTTCAGTGGACTTTTGGAACATGGAAGTCACCGTTTTTTGTTTCTTTGCAAGTTAAGCAGTCGCAGTACTGCTCTGGATTTCAGCCTTTCTCTTTTGGTGAATGCTTGAATCTAAATGCCTGTCAACAGCTGATACTCGGTAGTGATCCACAGTAACGTTGCAGGACGTACAGAAGAGCTTACCTCCATTGCTGTGTAAAACTCCTGCTTTACACGATCTGCTGTAGACACATGTTTAAGAGACATCCATGTTCCGTGTGCATGGTGAATATTACACACAGACACACAGCAGATCTGTAAAATTTACTTGATATGATTTTTTTTGCATGAAATACAAATAATTATGAAAATGTATTTTTATTTCTTAAGAATATTGAAAAAATCGTGGTATTGGGCTAATTTCATGATTTCCGCACACTACATAAAAGAAAAAAGACTGCACATTTGAGACTGGACAGGTTTTTAAATTGGCTCTAAAACTGAAATTGAGCCTGATTCATACATTTTATCCTGCAGACTGATGCCTCTGACGTAGGATTAGGGACGGAGCTCTCCCAGGAGGTAGAGGGCATGGAGCGTTTGGTATTGTACGCTGGCAGGAAGCTGCTTGCATGAGAGACTCAGAGCAGGTACACTGTAATCGACAAGGAATGCCTAGCCGTCATAAAAGAACAAAATGAACAGAAAGCAAGTTTCTGTGCGCCTCTTTTCCTGTGTGTGTGGGCCCGGCCGCCCACATGCACTTTCTGTAAAATGTTCCAAAAACGCTGACCTTGCATGGGCCCCAATTCTGCTGGGGGCCCTACGCTACAGCGTAATTTGAGTATAGGTAAATCTGGCCCTGTTTGGTTGAATGTTAAAATTAAGCTTGTTTTTTTTGTTACTTAAGTGTGGTCTATCACAGAGCAATCTATCACTCCAGGTGTAATCTATCACTGAAAAATCTATCAATCCAGGTGTAATCTATCACAGATCAATCTATCACTCCAGGTGTAATCTATCACTCCAGGTGTAATCTATCACTCCAGGTGTACTCTATCACAGAGCAATCTATCACTCCAGGTGTAATCTATCACTGAAAAATCTATCAATCCAGGTTTAATCTATCACAGAGCAATCTATCACAGAGCAATCTATCAATCCAGGTGTAATCTATCACAGATCAATCTCTCCAGTTAAGAATGCGCTCTGAAGAAGGGAAATTAATCACCAACGTTCTTGGCTTCTGTAACAACTACTATGCAAATAATGAGTAGCAAACAGCAATTACAGATTCAGAACCCCTCATGAGGAAGAACAAAGGAAAAAAAACTGAAAACACAACACATTTCAAACTGCCAGTTTTACCTCTCCATTAAGGAAACAATACAGGATGGCCACCACGAAGCCCTGCAAAAGAACAGAAGAATGGTGTTAGACCCCCGAATTCAGGGCCAAGATGCAAAGTGACCTTTGCCTAGAGGCAACTTTCTTACATCCCGTATTCAGATTCTTAAATAATACATCTTTAACAAATAAGATTTCTCAGGGCCTTATTCCACTAAATGTATGTTACCATATACGCTTTCACATGTTGTCTCCACTTCAGGTTGTGTTCACAAAGTGTTTACCACTGTACCAGTTGTTCTCTTAAAAGAAAGCACAGTGGAGGATAAAAAGCTTCAACCTAATAACTCAAGATGTTCATTAGGGATATTAAAATGTTTCCTATACAGTACATTATGTGTTGCCAGACAGGGGATTTGTTTTATTTTGTAGAAGAAACAGAATCTAGTTACGTAAAGTAGCATTTCTCATTTAAAAAATGCTTGGAAATTACAGGGTTAATTAATTATCACTGTCGATTGTAATTAAAAAAAAACTAAAAAAGATGTTCAGCTTTTTATAATAAAAAGCGGGTTTGCAGCAGTTTCTAAACGTGCTATTCAAATCCCATTATTCAGTCATTCTGATGAATACATGCCTTATACTTATCGTTCTTATACATCACACAGAATTACAGGGTATCACACATTTACTTTGCTCTTCAATAAACACACAGAAGAAACTGGGATTAGTTTTGTGTGTCTAACAGCTTGGCTTCATCATGCTGAGAGATGTCAGGTTTATAAAACTATTCTGGAACGTTCATGTGTGTTCGCTGATGGCTTTTGCCACATAAAGCTCCTTTTTCTACAGCCCATAATGAAGAAAATGAACAAACAAATAAAAATGAAATGCTGCCCATTTCTGAAAAGGTTAAAGTCGTGTTCTTAAATCAGGCTGCTATTGATAGTATGAAGACCATTAAACATTCGGTTCACTCATAAAGAGCTTAGGGACTTGAAGCTAGCAAAGTAGATGGCCATTCACTGACTGCCCAGGGGCTAAAGGCAGGAGGTGCACAGTGAGTGTAGCTGTTACTGTATGAGTGAGCAGTACTAGAAATAGATATTTATAAAGCAGCTTTGAAAAAAGGCAGTGCACAATAATAACCTGCCTGATTCACTTAAAGTATTCTATTTTTTATGAAAGTGCTTTCTTATCTGTAAATTGACAGTTATTATCTTCATACACATGGCTGTGCTCTGTCACTGCTATGACAGTTGAGGAGCCGTCACCTCCATTAATCATAATCAGGAGCATCATAAATATGCAGCCACCCTCTTATTGTACACATTACTGACCTGGCCTGATTGCTCTTGCAATCACTCTAGATATTCTGAGTGAAGAGGATGGATATTAACTCAGACTGTGATCCAGATGCCTTGCACATGTTCTGCAGATTGGACCCTTGGTGTGATAACCTGGTCTTACTTTGAAAGCACCAGGGTCCCAAAGGGGCTGCAGTGCTCTGTGTGCAATGCTGGAATGGCTTCCACTTGGCTGAAGGATTCACACGGCACGCATGGCACAGACTTTTCCCTGCTGCTTCATCAAGCAGCAACTTGACCTTTCAAAGAGATCTCACATGACATGCTATCATTTGGCTCATGAAAAAAGGATATTTACAGTGCATTTATCCAAGCGCTTCTGGGTGAGTTTTTGTTTTCTTGGCTTACCTGAAATGAACCCAGGATAAGCTCAAAGATCAGCTTCACATCCACTCTAAAGTGGTCGGGAACAAATGCAAAAATGATGTAATGAGCACCGAAGAGAGGAATCAGCAGCAAGGTGGATTTTGCCAGCCTTCTGTGGAACAATCACACATAAACAGTAATGGTGTTAGACTCCTAGCAACTACAACATGTAGTAATCCAGGTGGATAATCACTTCCAAATGAGAGCTTCACAGTACAATGTGTGTCTGGAATTCAGACGCAAATGGAATGTTATAAACTCATCACACCATCAGTTAGGTTGTCATATACTGTACATGTGAGCCCTGGTACAAAGACTGACCCTCCTGTCAGGGAAATGTGGACTTCTGAGCAAACTGCGTTACTAGAATAATAGAATAATGAGGAAAACTGTATTCACTAGCAACAAAAACTAGTGCTGCATAAAATCACAAAAAAACAAATTACTTTACAATTCCATTTTCTAATAACAATAGAACCCTCATAAGAGGGCTTCATTGTCAGGTAAGGCCTTTCTCATTATGTTAGCCACCCGGGCTTCGGCTCGGGATATTTAACGACACGAGGAGGGCCTTACCAGTGGATAAAACACTCTTCTTCAGACTTTATTGCTGAATTAAAAATATATATTTGAAGAGGTGATGGAAGGGTTTGCATGTTGGGTTTCATTGCTTGATTGATTGATTGAAGAGGTGATGGAAGGGTTTGCATGTTGGGTTTCTTCACTTGATTGATTGAAGAGGTGATGGAAGGGTTTGCATGTTGGGTTTCTTCACTTGATTGATTGAAGAGGTGATGGAAGGGTTTGCATGTTGGGTTTCATTGCTTGATTGATTGATTGAAGAGGTGATGGAAGGGTTTGCATGTTGGGTTTCTTCACTTGATTGATTGATTGAAGAGGTGATGGAAGGGTTTGCATGTTGGGTTTCTTCACTTGATTGATTGATTGAAGAGGTGATGGAAGGGTTTGCATGTTGGGTTTCTTCACTTGATTGATTGATTGAAGAGGTGATGGAAGGGTTTGCATGTTGGGTTTGTTCACTTGATTGATTGATTGAAGAGGTGATGGAAGGGTTTGCATGTTGGGTTTCTTCACTTGATTAATTGAAGAGGTGATGGAAGGGTTTGCATGTTGGGTTTCTTCACTTGATTGATTGAAGAGGTGATGGAAGGGTTTGCATGTTGGGTTTCTTCACTTGATTGATTGAAGAGGTGATGGAAGGGTTTGCATGTTGGGTTTCTTCACTTGATTGATTGATTGAAGAGGTGATGGAAGGGTTTGCATGTTGGGTTTCTTCACTTGATTGATTGATTGAAGAGGTGATGGAATGGGTTTGCATGTTGGGGTTCTTCACTTGATTGATTGAAGAGGTGATGGAAAGGGGTTGCATGTTGGATTTCTTCACCTGATTGATTGAAGAGGTGATGGAAGGGTTTGCATGTTGGGTTTCTTCACTTGATTGATTGATTGAAGAGGTGATGGAAGGGTTTGCATGTTGGGTTTCTTCACTTGATTGATTGAAGAGGTGATGGCAGGGTTTGCATGTTGGGTTTCTTCACTTGATTGATTGAAGAGGTGATGGAAGGGTTTGCATGTTGGGTTTCTTCACTTGATTGATTGAAGAGGTGATGGAAGGGTTTGCATGTTGGGTTTCTTCACTTGATTGATTGAAGAGGTGATGGAAGGGTTTGCATGTTGGGTTTCTTCACTTGATTGATTGATTGAAGAGGTGATGGAAGGGTTTGCATGTTGGGTTTCTTCACTTGATTGATTGATTGAAGAGGTGATGGAATGGGTTTGCATGTTGGGGTTCTTCACTTGATTGATTGAAGAGGTGATGGAAAGGGGCTGCATGTTGGATTTCTTCACCTGATTGATTGAAGAGGTGATGGAAGGGTTTGCATGTTGGGTTTCTTCACTTGATTGATTGATTGAAGAGGTGATGGAAGGGTTTGCATGTTGGGTTTCTTCACTTGATTGATTGAAGAGGTGATGGCAGGGTTTGCATGTTGGGTTTCTTCACTTGATTGATTGAAGAGGTGATGGAAGGGTTTGCATGTTGGGTTTCTTCACTTGATTGATTGAAGAGGTGATGGAAGGGTTTGCATGTTGGGGTTCTTCACTTGATTGATTGAAGAGGTGATGGAAAGGGGTTGCATGTTGGATTTCTTCACCTGATTGATTGAAGAGGTGATGGAAGGGTTTGCATGTTGGGTTTCTTCACTTGATTGATTGATTGAAGAGGTGATGGAAGGGTTTGCATGTTGGGTTTCTTCACTTGATTGATTGAAGAGGTGATGGAAGGGTTTGCATGTTGGGTTTCTTCACTTGATTGATTGAAGAGGTGATGGAAGGGTTTGCATGTTGGGTTTCTTCACTTGATTGATTGAAGAGGTGATGGAAGGGTTTGCATGTTGGGTTTCTTCACTTGATTGATTGATTGAAGAGGTGATGGAAGGGTTTGCATGTTGGGTTTCTTCACTTGATTGATTGATTGAAGAGGTGATGGAATGGGTTTGCATGTTGGGGTTCTTCACTTGATTGATTGAAGAGGTGATGGAAAGGGGTTGCATGTTGGGTTTCTTCACCTGATTGATTGAAGAGGTGATGGAAGGGTTTGCATGTTGGGTTTCTTCACTTGATTGATTGATTGAAGAGGTGATGGAAGGGTTTGCATGTTGGGTTTCTTCACTTGATTGATTGAAGAGGTGATGGCAGGGTTTGCATGTTGGGTTTCTTCACTTGATTGATTGAAGAGGTGATGGAAGGGTTTGCATGTTGGGTTTCTTCACTTGATTGATTGAAGAGGTGATGGAAGGGTTTGCATGTTGGGGTTCTTCACTTGATTGATTGAAGAGGTGATGGAAAGGGGTTGCATGTTGGATTTCTTCACCTGATTGATTGAAGAGGTGATGGAAGGGTTTGCATGTTGGGTTTCTTCACTTGATTGATTGATTGAAGAGGTGATGGAAGGGTTTGCATGTTGGGCTTCTTCACTTGATTGATTGAAGAGGTGATGGAAGGGTTTGCATGTTGGGTTTCTTCACTTGATTGATTGATTGAAGAGGTGATGGAAGGGTTTGCATGTTGGGTTTCTTCACTTGATTGATTGAAGAGGTGATGGCAGGGTTAGCATGTTGGGTTTCTTCACTTGATTGATTGAAGAGGTGATGGAAAGGGGTTGCATGTTGCTGCAAATGGTACATTTCCTAACAGACTTGACAAACAGACAGGGATTATCACAGACAAGCTCTAAATTCAATACTCACAAATACTGGTTGGATTCACTCCTCCCGACATCCGGAGAGTGTAGCTTTTGAAGCAGTATGCGGATAATGCAGATTAAGAGAATAGAGTTAGCCTGCAAAATAAATTAAAACTGGAATGAGGGCTATTGTAGGGATGCAACTGTTTTTTTTATGTTTTAATGGATACACCCACACCCACACACGCATCATATATTATATATATATATATATATTGTGACCATAGACGTGGGCTGGTCACGAATGGTAAATATGTGGGTCCTAGCATATTATGGTATACAGGACCGGGGCACTGGAAAGTGCCGGATTGAGCAGGGAAAGACTACATCTCCCAAGAGACAATGCGGGAGTTGTAGTTAATAGGGCCTACAAAAATGGCAGCCACCAAAGAAACTACAAGGACCAGGGGTACAAGGGTTTAATTGAAATGTAAACCAGCACAGCTGCAGGTGGTTAAGATGTGTTAGTTTTGTAAGTGGCTGGACTGGTTGACAATAAAAGGAAATTATCTCCTTTGTTCAGGGTCGAGCTGGGGGAGGCTTATGGTGGTTGCGGTTAGACTGTGTGGAGAGAGGAGAAATTAAGGAAAAGACAAAAAGAAATCCGGTGCAACAAGTTTAAAACTGGTAAGTAGCTTAGCTACCCAGTGAATAAGATAGATAAAGGGGGGGGGGGGGGGAGTGAAGTCAGATCTCCAAACGGAGATAGGTATTGTTTAGTTTTGTTTAGTTTAGTTTTGTTTGGTGGAAATAAATACACAGGCACCGTACTGTTTTATTTCATTTCTGTGGTCCTGTGATTCTGTCTTACACCAAAGGAGTGCCATCTGTTTATATTTCATAATGCACTGCATAGAATCCAGTACTTTATTATACTGCAGGATTCATTGCATTGATCTAAACAGGGGGGACATGGACCGAATCATTAAAACTGGACCCTCAGCTACACTGTAAGTGGAAACATTTTGGATTAAAAAAAATTCACATGAGTTCAATGTCATTCTATGGAATATACTGGCTGAGTTCAATGTCATTCTGTTGAATAGCATCTGCTGAGTTCAATGTCATTCTGTGGGTTTATTATAAAAAGGGTTTCAAGATGCCGTGGTTCAGCATTTCTTTGGATTCTGTGACCTCAAAGTTTCTTAGATGCAGTGGCTTTAAATTGTTAAGTAGTGTTAAATCCATGTTGTTTACTTCTCTTCTTGTGTTTTCACTGTTTTCTTGAAAGCTTTGACGAGGATGCTTTTTTGAAAAGAAGAACAAATAAGTACCATATTCCTTCAAATTTACGATGCACTTTTTGAAAAAAATGTTTGCTTCTCAAAAATAGCCTGCATCTTAAATTCAGGTACAGTAGTGATGCGTGTATTGAAATCACCAGCAAAAGACATGACTACCCGAGTACACAAGCAGCAACGTGACTGACTACTGAGAAAAGAGGAACAAAGACATCACTGCCCGAATACACAAGCAGCAACGTGACTGACTGCTGAGAAAAGAGGAACAAAGACATCACTGCCCGAATACACAAGCAGCAACGTGACTGACTGCTGAGAAAAGAGGAACAAAGACATCACTGGCTGAATACACAAGCAGCAACGTGACTGACTGACGAGAAAAGAGGAACAAAGACATCACTGCCCAAATACACAAGCAGCAACGTGACTGACTGCTGAGAAAAGAGGAACAAAGACATCACTGCCCAAATACACAAGCAGCAACGTGACTGACTGCTGAGAAAAGAGGAACAAAGACATCACTGCCTGAATACACAAGCAGCAACGTGACTGACTGCTGAGAAAAGAGGAACAAAGACATCACTGCCCAAATACACAAGCAGCAATGTGACTGACTGCTGAGAAAAGAGGAACAAAGACATCACTGCCTGAATACACAAGCAGCAACGTGACTGACTGACGAGAAAAGAGGAACAAAGACATCACTGCCCGAATACACAAGCAGCAACGTGACTGACTGCTGAGAAAAGAGGAACAAAGACATCACTGCCCGAATACACAAGCAGCAACGTGACTGACTGCTGAGAAAAGAGGAACAAAGACATCACTGGCTGAATACACAAGCAGCAACGTGACTGACTGACGAGAAAAGAGGAACAAAGACATCACTGCCCAAATACACAAGCAGCAACGTGACTGACTGCTGAGAAAAGAGGAACAAAGACATCACTGCCCAAATACACAAGCAGCAACGTGACTGACTGCTGAGAAAAGAGGAACAAAGACATCACTGCCTGAATACACAAGCAGCAACGTGACTGACTGCTGAGAAAAGAGGAACAAAGACATCACTGCCCAAATACACAAGCAGCAATGTGACTGACTGCTGAGAAAAGAGGAACAAAGACATCACTGCCTGAATACACAAGCAGCAACGTGACTGACTGACGAGAAAAGAGGAACAAAGACATCACTGCCCGAATACACAAGCAGCAACGTGACTGACTGCTGAGAAAAGAGGAACAAAGACATCACTGCCCGAATACACAAGCAGCAACGTGACTGACTGATGAGAAAAGAGGAACAAAGACATCACTGCCCAAATACACAAGCAGCAACGTGACTGACTGCTGAGAAAAGACGAACCAAAATGTTACTGCCCAACCTTGAATCATCCATGATACACAGACAGCCATTTTCAAAGAAGCACCATTAGCTTCCTGAGGAATTCAGAGAGAAGCTTTTACAATTTCAGCATTTCTAACAAACAGTGCCAGCTTGGACAGATCAGAAATGCTGATCAGACCCCCGTATTTTTCGACATGCCAAGGAATACCACAGTTCACAAACTGGGAGAAAAACAGGTGTGAGTAATCACGACTGTAAATGAGACACAGCACATACCTGTACTGCTCTGTGTGAGAGCAGACTGGAAATGAGACACAACACATACCTGTACTGCTCTGTGTGAGAGCAGACTGGAAATGAGACACAGCACATACCTGTACTGCTCTGTGTGAGAGCAGACTGGAAATGAGACACAGCACATACCTGTACTGCTCTGTGTGAGAGCAGACGGACACAAACTGCCTCCATATGTGGAATTGAGGTTGTATCTTTGTAAATGCAGATTTTTATTTTTTCCTCAAACTGAGGGTTTTAAATTTGAAGGAATACAGTAATCCAGAAAATCAAAAGGGAACACGCTGTACCCTGTCATTTACATTAATACAACCTAGAGCTGTATTAAAAAGGATGATTTAGTCCTTATTTTGCATCAGTATATTTTATAATTATAATCTGCCTATGCTGATGCA
Organism: Acipenser ruthenus; assembly: GCF_902713425.1. Classification (NCBI taxonomy): domain Eukaryota; kingdom Metazoa; phylum Chordata; class Actinopteri; order Acipenseriformes; family Acipenseridae; genus Acipenser; species Acipenser ruthenus. Next base: position 107,406,845 of record NC_081192.1, read on the forward strand.
CTCGATAACACGTTCACAAAACAAAACATTTCATTTGGAACAGAAGTGAACTTATATTTAGTCAGGAAGCTCATGCAATAGATTATTTATTAAAACATAGACTAAACAACACTACTACATTATACATATTTTACACTACATAGCTTGCTAATAAGTGGAAAGGCTGACCATAGTGAAGTCATGGGCAGGGGCTCAAAAAGCAGGTGGAGGCTGGGGAGGAGGAGGCGAACTGGCGCACAGCAGGGAGGTAATGGATTGAGGTAAGATATAAATCCTTTCCTTGCCGATCACTAAATGCATTGTTTATTGAAGGACAATTAAGATACTAGCTATTGGACTGAATGATTTGTTCTGGTATTGGAAGCACCTCAAATCCGCTTGATGTTTATGTGATTTGATCTGAGGTTAAAGTGAGTTCCCTGCCTGAACCAGCGCTTTGCTTAATCCCAGTTCAATCAGTCAGCAGCTACACCCACTCAGCAATGCTCTGACAGAATGGGACTGCAGTGAGTGCATGCTTCCCATTTGAAATACTACATCGCTGTGCGAAGGCTCATGTTGCAATATGTCTAAACTTCCTGCTGGCTCCCTTGTGGCCATTTCAATTCAAAACACACCGTCATTTGAAGTCTTCATTCCCTGGGGTGCGAGGACATATCTCTTCATTAAGTAAAGTGACTCTCCTCCTTGCCCGGGCTGAGATCCAGATGCTTGTCACTCCTCTGCGTGGGCTCAGACCCAAAAGAATGACTAATGCAAGCCTCAGAGTGCATGCAGATAATACTGTATTGCTGCACAAACTGAACTGCGAGCTTACATCTTGAGAAAACCCCTAGAACAACTGTCTAGTCACTTACATCTTGAGAATACCCCTAGAACTGTCTAGTTACTTACATCTAGAGAATACCCCTAGAACTGTCTAGTTACTTACATCTTGAGAATGCCCCTAGAACTGTCTAGTTACTTACATCTTGAGAATACCCCTAGAACTCTCTAGTCACTTACATCTTGAGAATACCCCTAGAACTGTGTAGTTACTTACATCTAGAGAATACCCCTAGAACTGTCTAGTCACTTACATCTTGAGAATACCCCTAGAACTGTCTAGTTACTTACATCTTGAGAATACCCCTAGAACTGTCTAGTTACTTACATCTTGAGAATACCCCTAGAACTGTCTAGTCACTTACATCTTGAGAATACCCCTAGAACTGTCTAGTTACTTACATCTTGAGAATATCCCTAGAACTGTCTAGTTACTTACATCTTGAGAATACCCCTAGAACTCTCTAGTCACTTACATCTTGAGAATACCCCTAGAACTGTGTAGTTACTTACATCTAGAGAATACCCCTAGAACTGTCTAGTCACTTACATCTTGAGAATACCCCTAGAACTGTCTAGTTACTTACATCTTGAGAATACCCCTAGAACTGTCTAGTTACTTACATCTTGAGAATACCCCTAGAACTGTCTAGTTACTTACATCTTGAGAATACCCCTAGAACTGTCTAGTCACTTACATCTTGAGAATACCCCTAGAACTGTCTAGTTACTTACATCTTGAGAATACCCCTAGAACTGTCTAGTCACTTACATCTTGAGAATACCCCTAGAACTGTCTAGTCACTTACATCTTGAGAATACCCCTAGAACTGTCTAGTTACTTACATCTTGAGAATATCCCTAGAACTGTCTAGTTACTTACATCTTGAGAATACCCCTAGAACTGTCTAGTTACTTACATCTTGAGAATACCCCTAGAACTGTCTAGTCACTTACATCTTGAGAATACCCCTAGAACTGTCTAGTTACTTACATCTTGAGAATACCCCTAGAACTGTCTAGTTACTTACATCTTGAGAATACCCCTAGAACTGTCTAGTCACTTACATCTTGAGAATACCCCTAGAACTGTCTAGTCACTTACATCTTGAGAATACCCCTAGAACTGTCTAGTTACTTACATCTTGAGAATACCCCTAGAACTGTCTAGTTACTTACATCTTGAGAATACCCCTAGAACTGTCTAGTCACTTACATCTTGAGAATACCCCTAGAACTGTCTAGTTACTTACATCTTGAGAATACCCCTAGAACTGTCTAGTTACTTACATCTAGAGAATACCTTGTGGCGGACTGTCCCGCCACTATATATACGTGCGCTGTTTTATTATTATTTCTATTATTATTGTTTGCGGCACGGATGTAAAGTCGCCACCATCATGTGTTATTGTTTTGTATTTTTTTATTTTAAAACCTCGTGAGGATGCGTGACTGTCAGCTACCGATTGTTTAACTAGCTGACAGCCACGCAGACTTATTGCAGACTGTGGCCGAGGGGTAATAAGATAATTAATATCTAGTTAACCCCTCAGCCAGAATATAAAATCCTGCAGCTTTCTTTGTTCGGGGAAGGGTGTTCGGAGTAGAGAACAAGAGTAGAGGCAGGAGGTAAAGAGAATATAACAATTGCTGAACGTGCTGGTTTATACAATCTAGAATTAGGTTCTGCACTATCATATTGAAATTTCTAGCACCTTACTATTATAGCATCCAAGACAATACTATCATAGCATCAAAAGGTATGAATACTTTTGAATTCGCATTTTTGGAGTTTTGCTATCACATTGCTGAAATAAGTAATTGTACACATCTTTTTTCTTGTAACTTTTTTTTCCTCATCCACAAAAGCAAAACTTTTGCTACGAAAGAGTTTTCCGAAAATTCTTTGTTTTTGAGAAATTTCTAGAAATCATACATTTCCATTGAGGTATGTAAACTTTCGACAACTGTATATACAGCTCTGGAAAAAATTAAGAGACCACTGCAAAATTATCAGTTTCTCTGGTTTTACTATTTATAGGTATGTGTTTGGGTAAAATGAACATTTTTTGTTTTATTCTATAAACTACTGACAACATTTCTCCCAAATTCCAAATAAAAATATTGTCATTTAGAGCATTTATTTGCAGAAAATGACAACTGGTCAAAATAACAAAAAAGATGCAGTGTTGTCAGACCTCGAATAATGCAAAGAAAATAAGTTCATATTCATTTTTAAACAACACAATACTAATGTTTTAACTTAGGAAGAGTTCAGAAATCAATATTTGGTGGAATAACCCTGATTTTCAAGCACAGCTTTCATGCGTCTTGGCATGCTCTCCACCAGTCTTTCACATTGATGTTGGGTGACTTTATGCCACTCCTGGCGCAAAAATTCAAGCAGCTCGGCTTTGTTTGATGGCTTGTGACCATCCATCTTCCCCGTGATCACATTCCAGAGGTTTTCAATGGGGTTCAGGTCTGGAGATTGGGCTGGCCATGACAGGGTCTTGATCTGGTGGTCCTCCATCCACACCTTGATTGACCTGGCTGTGTGGCACGGAGCATTGTCCTGCTGGAAAAACCAATCCTCAGAGTTGGGGAACATTGTCAGAGCAGAAGGAAACAACCTTGTACTTGGCTTGATTCATGCGTCCTTCACAAAGACAAATCTGCCCGATTCTAGTCTTGCTGAAGCACCCCCAGATGAGTCCAATTTTCAGCTTTGCCCAACACCTGGTCGTCTAATGGTTAGACGGAGACCTGGAGAGGCCTACAAGCCACAGTGTCTCGCACCCACTGTGAAATGTGGGGGGTGTTTCAGCAAGGCTGGAATCGGGCAGCTTTGGCATGAATCAAGCCAAGTACAAGGTTGTCCTGGAAGAAAACTTGCTTCCTTCTGCTCTGACAATGTTCCCCAACTCTGAGGATTGGTTTTTCCAGCAGGACAATGCTCCATACCACACAGCCAGGTCAATCAAGGTGTGGATGGAGGACCACCAGATCAAGACCCTGTCATGGCCAGCCCAATCTCCAGACCTGAACCCCATTGAAAACCTCTGGAATGTGATCACGGGGAAGATGGATGGTCACAAGCCATCAAACAAAGCCGAGCTGCTTGAATTTTTGCGCCAGGAGTGGCATAAAGTCACCCAACATCAATGTGAAAGACTGGTGGAGAGCATGCCAAGACACATGAAAGCTGTGCTTGAAAATCAGGGTTATTCCACCAAATATTGATTTCTGAACTCTTCCTAAGTTAAAACATTAGTATTGTGTTGTTTAAAAATGAATATGAACTTATTTTCTTTGCATTATTCGAGGTCTGACAACACTGCATCTTTTTTGTTATTTTGACCAGTTGTCATTTTCTGCAAATAAATGCTCTAAATGACAATATTTTTATTTGGAATTTGGGAGAAATGTTGTCAGTAGTTTATAGAATAAAACAAAAATGTTCATTTTACCCAAACACATACCTATAAATAATAAAACCAGAGAAACTGATAATTTTGCAGTGGTCTCTTAATTTTTTCCAGAGCTGTATAATTATATATATATATATATATATATATATATATATATATATATATATATATATATATATATATATATTTGAGAAAGGCTCCCTTTTGATATTTACCCAGTTGGCTTAATTCACAAAATGGATTGGATAAATGGCCCATTTATAAAAGTAATGATACATTCCTCCTGACAGTGCAAAATGGCAAACCCATTTTCCAAAGGGCTTTTAGCCTTTAATTCAAGTACAATGTGATGCTGGTTGTTCTTTCTTGCCAACAAAGAAAAATTGCTGTAATATAAAAGCAGCTGCAGATTAGTATTCAGGTAGACATTACAAAGTTTAAAACTGGCAAGGGACCACAACCTAAAGTGTATGTATGTATATATATATATATATATATATATATATATATATATATATATATATATAGCTCTGTAAAGGGCCCTGCAATGGGTTAATGCAGTGAGGGTTTTGAGATTATTTAGTGAGCGTTTTTAACTTCACGCTAACAGGATTTCAGCTATTCAATATGTTTTTAGCTCAAAAACAGTTTTTATACTGCGGTTTAGCCATGTTCCATTGTCGACAAAATAATGATTACTATTACAGGCCATTTATAAGAACATAAGAACATAAGAACATAAGTTCACAGAGTACCTTTTAGAGAAGCTGCTTATGTAATGGAGAGCCACTTGGACCTTAAATAATCATTTCATTAATAAAAAATTCTTGAGGCTGATCTATAAAATAGTTAGAATATTTACTATACTAAAATAAGATTAGTTCAAAAAAACATTTCTTAAAACACTGATTAGCTGATTTTATTGTAACCCTAAATTCAGTTTCTTTTAGTATTTGTATTTCTGGGGCTCCTGAGTGGTGCATCCAGTAAAGACGCTCCATGTGGAGTGCAGGATGCGCTCTATAGTCTGGACATCGCAAGTTCGAGTCCAGGCTATTCCTTTGCCGACCGAGGATGGGAGCTTCCAGGGGGCGGCGAGGGTTAGGTCGGCCAGGGTGTCCTCGACTCACCGCGCACCAGCGACCCCTGTAGTCTGGCTAGGCGCCTGCAGGCTTGCCTGTAAGCTGCCCGAGAGCTGCGTTGTCCTCCGACGCTGTAGCTCTTGGGTGGCTGCACGGTGAGTCCGCAGTGTGAAAAAAAGCAGTCGGCTGACGGCACACGCTTCGGAGGACAGCGTGTGTTCGTCTTCGCCCTCCCGAGTCAGCGCGGGGGTGGTAGCGGTGAGCTGAGCCTAAAAATAATTGGGCATTTCAAATTGGGAGAAAATAATAAAAATAATTGGCAACGACTAAATTTAAAAAAAAAAAAAAAAGTATTTGTATATCTAATGGTAGATCCTGCATCAGCTAGGGGAAGTGTGGTGCAGTTAACAGGTTCTGGTTACACTCTGGTGTACCCGATGTACTTAGAGATTACATGTTGGTAACACTTTACATTAAGTGACTCTGACTACTGTGTATTCACATTGTAGATACTTAATAAATACATGTGTACATGTACATAATTACAATGCGATTATGTATAGTTACAATGTATTTAATGTGTACATTTTGTTGCATGATATAACCCTAACCCAAACCTTTTTCTGATACAATTGTGTACTTACATATAATGTGCAAAACGATGTACACATTAAGTACACTGTAACTATGCATAATAGCACAGTAGTTATGTGTAAGTACACATGCATTTACAAAGTAGCTACTATGTAAATACACAGTAATTAGAGACATAAGAACATAAGGAAGTTTACAAATGAGAGGATACCATTCGGCCCATCTTGCTTGTTTGGTTATTAGTAGCTTATTGTTTCCAGAATCTCATCAAGCAGTTTCTTGAAGGATCCCAGGGTGTCAGCTTCAACAATATTACAGGGGAGTTGGTTCCAGACCCTCACAATTCTCTGTAAAAAAGTGCATCCTAATTTCTATTCTGAATGCCCCTTTATCTAATCTCCATTTGTGACCCCTGGTCCTTGTTTCTTTTTTCAGGTCGAAAAAGTACCTTGGGTCGACATTGCCAATAACTTTTAGAATTTTGAATGCTTAAATCAGATCGCCGCGTAGTCTTCTTTGTTCAAGACTGAATAGATTCAATTCTTTAAGCCTGTCTGCATATGACATGCCTTTTAAACCCAGAATAATTCTGGTCGCTCTTCTTTACACTCTTTCTAAAGCAGTAATATCCTTTTTGTAACGAGGTGACGAGAACTGAACACAATATTCCAGAAGAGGTCTTACTAATGCATTGTAAAGTTTTAACATTACTTCCCTTGATTTAAATTCAACACTTTTCACTATATATCCGAGCATCTTGTTGGCCTTTTTTTTTTATAGTTTCCCCACATTGTCTAGATGAAGGCATTTCTGAGTCCACATAAACTCCTAGGTCTTTTTCATAGATTCCTTCTTCAATTTCAGTATCTCCCATATGATATTTATAATCGGAACTCCTTCTAGTAGGATCTAAAACTCAACTTAAGAATCTAAATATAGCTGCCCTGAACCTCGGAAACTGTCTGCTGCTGTCTTGCCCCACAGTACGAAGCCTTGGTACTTCTGGACAGCAACCTCTCCTTTGATGCCCACATCTCCTCCGTGGTCAAATCTTCCTTGTACCATCCCTACCTTTCCCTCCCAGATGCAGAGATATTTTGTCATGCATTTGTCTCCTCTCGACTCGACTACTGTAACTCTCTACATGGTGGTCTCCCGGCATGCGCCATAAACCGACTGCAGCTAGTTCAGAATGCCGCTGCCAGGATCCTTACCAGATGTAAAAAACGTGATCACATCACCCCCGTCTTGCCCAGCTGCACTGGCTACCTGTAAAGTTCAGGATTATTTTCAAAACTCTCCTGCTCACCTGCAATGCCCTTCATCACACAGGTCCCGAGTACCTCCTCAACCTGCTGACCCGCTATGCCCCTGCCAGCAAGAGGAGGTCCTCCGACTCTGGACTGCTTGTTATCACCAAGCAAAAGTGCACCACACTTGGAGAACGCTTGTTTAGCTTCATGGCTCCGACTCTTTGAACTCTCTCTGAGCTGTGGTGCGTGACGCTCCCACCGTCGTTCGCTTTAAATCAACTCTCAAGACCCACCTGTTCTCTCTTGCTTTCCATGTTCTTTAAGCCTGATATCTGCTATTAGCTGCTGTGTTGCTGCTACTATTTAATTGATTATGCTACTATCATGTATTATGCACTTTCCACTGTATTTAATGTATTATGCATTTGTTTTTATATACTGTATATCTTGTATGATGCATTTCTCTGTATTTAAAGTACAATGGATTTTCTTGTTGTTACTGCATCTTGTAAAGCACTTTGTGATGGTGGTCCACTATGAAAAGCGCTATATAAAATAAAAATTGAGTGAATTGATTGAATGCCCATTGTCATTGCCTGCATGCAGTACCTTACACTTTTCTCTATTAAATGTCATTTGCCATGTGTCTGCCCAGTTCTGAATGCTGTCCAGAACATTTTGAATGACCTTTGCTGCTGCAACAGTGTTTGCCACTCCTCTTATTTTTGTGTCGTCTGCAAATTTAACAAGTTTACTTACTATAAGAATCTAAATCATTAATGTAGATTAGCAATAGCAGAGGACCTAATACTGATCCCTGTGGTACATCACTGGTTACCTCGCTCCATTTTGAGGTTTCTCCTCTAATCAGTACTTTCTGTTTTCTACATGTTAATTACTCCCTAATCCATGTGCATGCATTACCTTGAATCCCTACTGCGTTCATTTTGATAATTAATCTTTTATGCGGGACTTTGTCGAAAGCTTTCTGGAAATCTAAATAAACCATGTTATATGCTTTGCAATTATCCATTTTCAATGTTGCATCCTCAAAGAAATCAAGCAGGTTAGTTAGACATGATCTCCCTTTCCTAAAACCATGCTGACTGTCTCCCAGGATATTGTTAACATATAGGTAATTTTCCATTTTGGATCTTATTATAGTTTCAATGAGTTTACATATAATAGAAGTCAGGCTTATTGGTCTGTAGTTACCTGGTTCAGTTTTGTCTCCCTTTTTGTGGATCGGTATTACGTTTGCAATTTTCCAGTCTGTCGGTAGAACCCCTGTGTCGAGAGACTGTTGAAAACTTGTGTTTGCAGTTCCATGTTCTCTTTTTGGTCCCTTTTAAACAGTCTGTAAAGTGCCTTTTTTCTCTGAATATTTTTTTTATTGATCTATTAAACCATTTTGGCAATTTTGTTTTAGATTTAGACTTGTCTACTTTTGGGATGTAATTGTTTTGCGCCTCTAGTACTACAGTACTACAGCCATGTTTTCTCTATTTTACTCCAATCAACTTCTGTTAGTCTCCGTTTCATACCTTCATAGTTTGCCTTTCTAAAATTGTAAACCTTAGCTTTAGTCATTACATTTTGGGTTTTATAAAGCACTTCAAATGAGACACAATGTAAAATGTTACTGATTTATTTTTGGGAGTTCTATTATCCAGTCGCCAGGATGGTGAAACGGAAAATGATACACAAAGTGAATCTAAACAAAATGATAAACACATGAATTGAGATGACCCATTCCCTGGTATTTAAATAGATCCCACTATCTAGAGTATGCATACAAAATATCATCAAAAAACAAAGGTCTGTGTTAACCTCATGGTTTGAGTTCACACTGTTAATATACTGCACATTGAGCAGGGGTACAAACTGCCTTATTCACTGCCATCACAGCGCCTAAATGCACAGCATCTCAAAGCGCTTGCTTTACAATATAAAACGCAGTAACAATAAAAACACAGCAACATTCCATGTAAAAACACAGCAGGTACACAGATAATACATATTTTAGTTTAAGATATAAAACAAAGTTATACATAATTCCAAGTTACATGAAAAACTAACTGATAGAATGCCAATAGATAAACATGCGTTTTTCGTTGTTTCTTAAATATCTATGGTTTTAGAGTCCTTGATTGCCTGTAGAGATCATTCCAGAGTCTGGGTGCATAGCAGCAAAATGCCCGATCCCCCATAGAATGAAGCTTAGCTCTGGGAATTCTTAACAACCAGAGGTAGCAGAGCGCACATCACACGCAGGAATGTACTTAAACAGGTCTGAGATGTAGCTGGGAACCAGACCGTTAAGAGCCTTATCAATTAATAATAAAATCTTAAAGTCAATCCTGCTCTTAACAGGCAACCAGTGCAAAGAAGCCAGAACTGGTGTGATATGTGCACACAATGTGGAAGCTGTTAAAACAGGAGCAGTGGAATTCTGAATATACTGCAGCCTAGAGCAGCCTTTGAGGCACCTACAAGCAAGGCATTGCAGGAGTCAAGCCAGGGGAGACAAAGGCAAGCACAAGCCTCTCCGCAGCAGACAGAGAAAGAATAGAATGCTGATGCGCTGTATTCCGGAGATGGAAAAAAGACACCTTAGTGACATTACGGATATGAGACTCAAAGGTTAAACTAGGGTCAAAAAACACACCTAGATTCCTGACCTCAGAGCTGGATTTAACTTCAAGCCCATCAATCACCAAACTGAAACAGTCGAGATTGCTCAGTTGTCGAGGAGAGCCGAGCAGCATTACCTCCGTTTTATCAAAGTTTAACTGCAGAAAATGTTGCCGCATCCAAATTTACGAAGAAAATAAAAAAGTTAGATGAATGGAAGTTGGAACCCTACCGGCACCAGGCAAGTGAACGACTCCTCAGAAGAATATCACGTTCATTTAACTCTCTCAGTTAGTGGTATGCGTACAGAGGAATCATCTATTCAGGTGATGATATCATGTTTTTGAAAGCTATTGGGAAGCACACCAAGCTGATCAAAAGGAAAACAAGCTGGCTGTCCTGCTCAAAGGTGAGGTGGACTGTCCAGGGATTCTTGTCCAGGACCTTATTTTTTTTTTTGCTGGCGGGAAATAACTTGCGTTGGGAGAGAAAGGCAGAGCAATGTTAAAGAACTCACAAATTCAAACAACCAGGAGTGCAAAGAAATCCGGACCAGTAAGGTACCTTATTAGATCAAATCATTTTACTCTGTATTCGTTCACGTTCATTAGTCTGAATTTGATAATCAGAGTCAATATAGAGGCACATTTACAGTACTGGTTTTTCAGATCTTGTTGTTTTAGCTGATTTCTGTGCACATATCTATGCTTTACCTTTCTGCTGCATTTATAAAAATGCACCCTTTGATTTGCTGTGCTTCTACTCACAGATTAAATGCTGCTCTACACAGCTGAGTGTGTCGGGTATTACAGTATAAATTGAACTGTTAATTATAGTGGAGTGGTTAGGGTTGAGTCGGCACTTTATTGATAAACTGCGATTTGCAATTTAATAATTTCAACTTTGTTAAATGGACTGGCACGACATTTTGCATGCACGGTCTTTTAGGGTAGATGTCCTGACATGGCCGCATTCGTTTCAGTCAGAGGTGCCGTTTCTGAGATCTTTTTATATTATTTTTATTTTTAATTTTTAGTGTTGAGAAATTTTTGAGTTTTAGCATGATTTTTTTTAGGGTTGAACGGGGATGGTCCAAAGATGGTGCTGCTTTTTTTATTTTTTATTTTTTTTATAAATTTAGTTGTTGCCAATTATTTTTATTATTTTCTCCCAATTTGGAATTGCCAATTATTTTTTTTAAGGCTCAGCTCACCGCTACCACTCCTGCGCTGACTCGGGAGGGCGAAGACGAACACACACAGTCCTCCGAAGCGTGTGTCGTCAGCCGACCGCTTTTTTTCACACTGCGGACTCACCATGCAGCCACCCAAGAGCTACAGCGTTGGAGGACAACGCAGCTCTCGGGCAGCTTACAGGCAACCCCGCAGGCGCCCGGCCAGACTACAGGGGTCGCTGGTGCGCGGTGAGCCGGACCCCCTGGCTGACCTAAACCCTTCCCCCACCCCGGGCGACGCTCGGCCAATTGTGTGCTGCCCCCAGGGAGCTCCCGTCCACGGTCGGCTGTGGAATAGCCTGGACTCGAACCGGCGACGTCCAGACTATAGAGCGCATCCTGCACTCCACGCGGAGTAACTTTACTGGATGCGCCACTCGGGAGCCCCAGATGGTGCTTTTTACTGGTAATACAAAAATATTAATATTTGGTGTTTATAAAACACTCATTTACAGCGAATTTTTGTAAATGTAAAATGGTGAAATGTCAGGCTATTCTCAGATCTGTAGTTCTGTGGGAGTCTTAAACAATGCAAGCTCTCAGAGTTCACAGCACACAGCTTGGTGTAGAAACATTTCATAGTTTATAAAGCACAGATTTTATTCTTGATGTGAAATAATTAAATGAATCTTAAATTTGACAGCAGATAGTATATGATTTTTGAAAAAAAAATTATACAACAAGAAACTCGGATTTTTGTGATACTGGTCGTGTTTTTTCTTGAAAATCAGATTGCTCTAGCTAAAGTGCATTTACAAAAACTATTATGACATCATGCATTAATAAGAGTTACGACAATCGAGCGGTCCTTCTGCACCCTGTGCAGGGTGAAGACATGGTCACGCTGCACAATGAGTGACGATCGCTTGTGTCTAATACGTGTCCATCAAGAGAAGACATGGTCACGCTGCACAATGAGTGACGATCGCTTGTGTCTAATACGTGTCCATCAAAAGAAGACAAGGTCACGCTGCACAATGAGTGACGATCGCTTGTGTCTAATACGTGTCCATCAAGAGAAGACATGGTCACGCTGCACAATGAGTGACGATCGCTTGTGTCTAATACGTGTCCATCAAGAGAAGACATGGTCACGCTGCACAATGAGTGACGATCGCTTGTGTCTAATACGTGTCCATCAAAAGAAGACAAGGTCACGCTGCACAATGAGTGACGATCGCTTGTGTCTAATACGTGTCCATCAAGAGAAGACATGGTCACGCTGCACAATGAGTGACGATCGCTTGTGTCTAATACGTGTCCATCAAGAGAAGACATGGTCACGCTGCACAATGAGTGACGATCGCTTGTGTCTAATACGTGTCCATCAAGAGAAGACATGGTCACGCTGCACAATGAGTGACGATCGCTTGTGTCTAATACGTGTCCATCAAGAGAAGACATGGTCACGCTGCACAATGAGTGACGATCGCTTGTGTCTAATACGTGTCCATCAAAAGAAGACAAGGTCACGCTGCACAATGAGTGACGATCGCTTGTGTCTAATACGTGTCCATCAAGAGAAGACATGGTCACGCTGCACAATGAGTGACGATCGCTTGTGTCTAATACGTGTCCATCAAGAGAAGACATGGTCACGCTGCACAATGAGTGACGATCGCTTGTGTCTAATACGTGTCCATCAAGAGAAGACATGGTCACGCTGCACAATGAGTGACGATCGCTTGTGTCTAATACGTTTCCATCAAGAGAAGATTTATAAAGCGAGAAGTCAACAGTTTTGGCCAAGCAAATCGCAGACTCCAGTTCTTGTTCAAAGAATAAATTAAAGATTGTAATACTATACCTCTAGTTAGGTATGTCAGTCGGTGCTCCAGCTCTGGAGCCCATGATGACTACCATAGTAACATGCTGTTTAAGTTTGTGCTGTTTGTTTGTTTTAAATAGTTCAGTTAGGTTGGAGCTGCGTGTTTAGCATGCACTTCGTTACTGCAATACGTCAGCATGTGGCATTTTTTGTATTACAGTACACTTCCTGCTCTACTTGGTTGTGGGTGTTTTTCTTTGCAAAGTATATTTATAATTGTTCAAGTATTGTTAATAAAGCACACTTTATGACTGCTTTTTTCATCTTTTATTCCTACACGTTCCTGTGTGGTTAAAATAATTCTCCAGATGTGGAGACAGTAGCCAACGTGTATTCTTAAATCACCCTCACTGTGAAGCACAGTCTGTGCTCTTGAATTAAATAAAGATAGACAAGTGGAAATGCAACCTGAAAACGATAAGGATCTCTGCTGCCATCTGGATCTATACCGGTTTAAGTCTGAGTTGTGAATGTAAATGAGGCTTAGAAGTGTAATAATTATTATGCGATAAAAACCCACTTTGCCCCCTAGAATGAATTCTGTGGACGCCCGTGCAGGGTCGGATGAATAACCACCCATTGAAACGCATTGCTTTTTATCTGCACGATTAAGGGATACTGAATATTTCTCGTGACGTTTAACGCTTTTTCTGCTGTGGAGATTTTGAGACGTATGACAGAAAAAAAGTAGTTGTTGTCAGTGCTGGTTTAGCATTTCTGATAAATTCTTCACTTTTGCTTTAATCTTTTAATCTTTAAAACTTTTCTGCTTGGTCTTGTCTAATTGGCAAATTGCCTGCTTTTGTGCTTGTGTGTTTTTTGTCAAATTGGTTTATAAGAAGTGTTGAATGCAATGTGCAACCAGCAATGGTTGTGCCGTACATTGGAAAAACTAACGTGGTAATGTACAGAGCTTGCAATACACAAGACTGCTTTTAAAATACAAAAATAAAACCCCATAGAAGAGTTCGAGGCATCAGATGTTTGAAACAAGACCGAATGCTACATGGCACTGTTACTGAAGACACTGGAAGTAGTGGCATGTGTTACAGATCAAACAGATGGGGAAAGCTCTGGGGAAAGTGATCTTCAGAGAAAAAGACATGAAAAGATTCTGAAATCACAGGCATGTTGGAGTCCTGTTAACTTACCAATATTGAAACCAAAATCGGTGCTTTTATGATCCACCAGTATGGAGCCTCAATAATGTCCCAGCAACTATTAAACAAGAACAAAAATATCACTCATAATCACAAACTATTCATGTTACTGTTCTTAATATGGTAAACAATGGTTTGTATGTCCATGGCATTGCACGGCTATCCAACCCATGGCATTGCACGGCTATCCAACCCATGGCAGCGCCATTGCTGGTTTGTTGGTAATGCAGTAGGTTGTTAACTGTTCTGCACATTTTCACAGAAATACACGCTGTTGTGATAGCATCCCAATGGCATGAATTCAGAAGCCACAGCTCCTATTCACCCGAAATGTCCAGCATTATTGCTTGCATGTTGATATTACTCCGCACCATGGCCCTTCACAGCACTAAACAACGGCTACAAAAATGAGCCTATAAGTGTGCTATGTAAGCACTCAACAATGTAACGAATCAAAGTGAAAGTAGAATACCAGTGTGTTCTGAATAGTACATGCACCCTACTGTATATTATATTCCAATAAGTACGGTATGTGTTGATGCAACACGATGTTAAATTAAAAATGAACTGTGTCTTTGTTACTGGTTGATAGCTGCACACACACATATACACAAATACATGATTGCCAGTTCTGGACATACCCAATATCATTATAATAAGCTCTAGTGATGCTCCAAGCTGTAATGAATACTGATGGGCCTCCTAAAGAAAGAGAAGAGGGTGAACAAATAAAAAAGCAACACCAGAACATTGTAACACACCCAGCTGAAATACAGAGTTTATATTCACAGGACCTTATGAGCACTCCCATACAGTTTGTTAAGTTGTGTTCTAGGTTATTTACAGAGCTGCTGAATATTTTGGCGTGTACTGTCTGAACACCAGGGCATCGAAGTACTTTTCATGAGATTGCAACAAACACATCTCCTGCTCCATAAATGACTGTCATTAGGTAATATCAGAAGGATTTCTTAAACACACGAGATATGCAATCTCATATGTTCATACCATATTCTACCTGCACTCAGAAATGAGTTTTCAGGACTTGGTGACAGACACTTACCCCAGCCAATCATAATGTACCACCAAAAGTACTTCCTCTCAGAGAAGAACGAGACCACCAGTAGCGTGTGGAGGTACAGGCCTTCCACCAGGAGCCAGAAGAAGTTGGCCATTACACAGTACTGGAAGAAGACAATGGCAGCTTTGCAGCCAATCTAAAGACAAGCAGAAAGTGTAACAGTAAGAAGCAGAGTGTGACAGGCCTGCCAAACAGGGGAGTGTGGAGAACCAGGCCTCCTGCTTCATTGGCTTTGGATTAGGTCTGAAGAACAGGGACCCTGAGATTGTAAGGTCCATGCCCAGCCCCTTCTATTACCTCACCAGTCATCGACCTGGCTCTCCTGAACACACAGAGCCCCATTCAACCACACACTACATTTATATATGTCAGAAAAACTTTCACAGCTCATACATGTTAGAAATTCATGTACACAGAAAGGAAAAGCAAATGTAGTCTTTATAAAAAAAAAGCTTTAAATGTGTGAAACTCTCCCGCATCTCTGTTTGCTGAAAGGGTGTTGCTAAGCTGACAATTATTATTATTTGTTTATTTAGCAGACGCCTTTATCCAAGGCGACTTACAGAGACTAGGGTGTGTGAACTATGCATCAGCTGCAGAGTCACTTACAACTACGTCTCACCCGAAAGACGGAGCACAAGGAGGTTAAGTGACTTGCTCAGGGTCACACAATGAGTCAGTGGCTGAGGGGGGATTTGAACTGGGGACTTCCTGGTTATAAGCCCTTTTCTTTAACCACTGGACCACACAAAGCCTACCTGACACCATGAAATGCTGGTGATTTATTCATGTTTGCCTTTTTCGGTTTCACATTTACTGCTCTTACCGTGTGTGTCTCTGACATAAGGTACCAGAATTGTGTAAAGAGTCAATGTTTAATTAGGTCTTTATCAATGTACAGTAATACCCCAGATTTATCTGATTAAATTAAATATTGCAAATTTCTGTGATATCAGCGACACAGCATACTAAACAAAAGCTTTCTACCTATCGGCTGAAAATGTTTTGTTATAAAATGTAAACAAGAGAGATACGACAAGTGAGAATGGGACTGTGCAGTGCGAATGAGACTGCAGTGAGAATGGGACTGTGCAGTGAGGTATGTAGGACTGTGTAGTGAGAATGGGACTGTGTAGTGAGAATGGGGCTGTGCAGTGAGAATGGGACTGTGCAGTGAGGTATGTAGGACTGTGTAGTGAGAATGGGACTGTGTAGTGAGAATGGGACTGTGTAGTGAGAATGGGACTGTGCAGTGAGGTATGTAGGACTGTGTAGTGAGAATGGGACTGTGTAGTGAGAATGGGACTGTGCAGTGAGGTATGTAGGACTGTGTAGTGAGAATGGGACTGTGTAGTGAGAATGGGACTGTGCAGTGAGGTATGTAGGACTGTGTAGTGAGAATGGGACTGTGTAGTGAGAATGGGACTGTGCAGTGAGGTATGTAGGACTGTGTAGTGAGAATGGCACTGTGCAGTGAGGTATGTAGGACTGTGTAGTGAGAATGGGGCTGTGCAGTGAGGTATGTAGGACTGTGTAGTGAGAATGGGACTGTGCAGTGAGGTATGTAGGACTGTGTAGTGAGAATGGGGCTGTGCAGTGAGGTATGTAGGACTGTGTAGTGAGAATGGGGCTGTGCAGTGAGAATGGGACTGTGCAGTGAGGTATGTAGGACTGTGCAGTGAGAATGGGACTGTGCAGTGAGGTATGTAGGACTGTGTAGTGAGAATGGGACTGTGCAGTGAGGTATGTAGGACTGTGTAGTGAGAATGGGACTGTGCAGTGAGGTATGTAGGACTGTGTAGTGAGAATGGGGCTGTGCAGTGAGGTATGTAGGACTGTGTAGTGAGAATGGGGCTGTGCAGTGAGAATGGGACTGTGCAGTGAGGTATGTAGGACTGTGCAGTGAGAATGGGACTGTGCAGTGAGGTATGTAGGACTGTGTAGTGAGAATGGGACTGTGCAGTGAGGTATGTAGGACTGTGTAGTGAGAATGGGACTGTGCAGTGAGGTATGTAGGACTGTGTAGTGAGAATGGGACTGTGCAGTGAGGTATGTAGGACTGTGTAGTGAGAATGGGGCTGTGCAGTGAGGTATGTAGGACTGTGTAGTGAGAATGGGGCTGTGCAGTGAGAATGGGACTGTGCAGTGAGGTATGTAGGACTGTGTAGTGAGAATGGGACTGTGCAGTGAGGTATGTAGGACTGTGTAGTGAGAATGGCACTGTGCAGTGAGGTATGTAGGACTGTGTAGTGAGAATGGGACTGTGCAGTGAGGTATGTAGGACTGTGTAGTGAGAATGGGGCTGTGCAGTGAGGTATGTAGGACTGTGTAGTGAGAATGGGGCTGTGCAGTGAGAATGGGACTGTGCAGTGAGGTATGTAGGACTGTGTAGTGAGAATGGGACTGTGCAGTGAGGTATGTAGGACTGTGTAGTGAGAATGGGACTGTGCAGTGAGGTATGTAGGACTGTGTAGTGAGAATGGGGCTGTGCAGTGAGGTATGTAGGACTGTGTAGTGAGAATGGCACTGTGCAGTGAGGTATGTAGGACTGTGTAGTGAGAATGGGACTGTGCAGTGAGGTATGTAGGACTGTGTAGTGAGAATGGCACTGTGCAGTGAGAATGGGACTGTGCAGTGAGGTATGTCGGACTGTGTAGTGAGAATGGGACTGTGCAGTGAGGTATGTAGGACTGTGTAGTGAGAATGGGACTGTGCAGTGAGGTATGTAGGACTGTGTAGTGAGAATGGGACTGTGCAGTGAGGTATGTAGGACTGTGTAGTGAGAATGGCACTGTGCAGTGAGGTATGCAGGACTGTGTAGTGAGAATGGGACTGTGCAGTGAGGTATGTAGGACTGTGTAGTGAGAATGGGACTGTGTAGTGAGAATGGGACTGTGCAGTGAGGTATGTCGGACTGTGTAGTGAGAATGGGACTGTGCAGTGAGGTATGTAGGACTGTGTAGTGAGAATGGGACTGTGCAGTGAGGTATGTAGGACTGTGTAGTGAGAATGGGACTGTGCAGTGAGGTATGTAGGACTGTGTAGTGAGAATGGGACTGTGTAGTGAGAATGGGACTGTGTAGTGAGAATGGGACTGTGCAGTGAGGTATGTAGGACTGTGCAGTGAGAATGGGACTGTGCAGTGAGGTATGTAGGACTGTGTAGTGAGAATGGCACTGTGCAGTGAGGTATGTAGGACTGTGTAGTGAGAATGGCACTGTGCAGTGAGGTATGTAGGACTGTGTAGTGAGAATGGGACTGTGTAGTGAGAATGGGACTGTGCAGTGAGAATGGGACTGTGCAGTGAGGTATGTCAGACTGTGTAGTGAGAATGGGACTGTGCAGTGAGGTATGTAGGACTGTGCAGTGAGGTATGTAGGACTGTGTAGTGAGAATGGGGCTGTGCAGTGAGGTATGTAGGACTGTGTAGTGAGAATGGGACTGTGCAGTGAGGTATGTCGGACTGTGTAGTGAGAATGGGACTGTGCAGTGAGGTATGTAGGACTGTACAGTGAGAATGGGGCTGTGCAGTGAGGTATGTAGGACTGTACAGTGAGAATGGGGCTGTGCAGTGAGGTATGTAGGACTGTACAGTGAGAATGGGGCTGTGCAGTGAGGTATGTAGGACTGTGTAGTGAGAATGGCACTGTGCAGTGAGGTATGTAGGACTGTACAGTGAGAATGGGGCTGTGCAGTGAGGTATGTAGGACTGTGTAGTGAGAATGGCACTGTGCAGTGAGGTATGTAGGACTGTGTAGTGAGAATGGGACTGTGTAGTGAGAATGGGACTGTGCAGTGAGGTATGTAGGACTGTGTAGTGAGAATGGGGCTGTGCAGTGAGGTATGTAGGACTGTGTAGTGAGAATGGGACTGTGCAGTGAGGTATGTAGGACTGTGTAGTGAGAATGGGGCTGTGCAGTGAGGTATGTAGGACTGTGTAGTGAGAATGGGACTGTGCAGTGAGAATGGGACTGTGCAGTGAGAATGGGACTGTGCAGTGAGGTATGTAGGACTGTGTAGTGAGAATGGGGCTGTGCAGTGAGGTATGTAGGACTGTGTAGTGAGAATGGGACTGTGCAGTGAGGTATGTAGGACTGTGTAGTGAGAATGGGACTGTGCAGTGAGGTATGTAGGACTGTGTAGTGAGAATGGCACTGTGCAGTGAGGTATGTAGGACTGTGTAGTGAGAATGGGACTGTGTAGTGAGAATGGGACTGTGCAGTGAGGTATGTAGGACTGTGTAGTGAGAATGGCACTGTGCAGTGAGGTATGTAGGACTGTGTAGTGAGAATGGGGCTGTGCAGTGAGGTATGTAGGACTGTGCAGTGAGAATGGGACTGTGCAGTGAGGTATGTAGGACTGTGTAGTGAGAATGGGACTGTGCAGTGAGGTATGTAGGACTGTGTAGTGAGAATGGGACTGTGTAGTGAGAATGGGACTGTGCAGTGAGGTATGTCGGACTGTGTAGTGAGAATGGGACTGTGCAGTGAGGTATGTAGGACTGTGTAGTGAGAATGGGACTGTGCAGTGAGGTATGTAGGACTGTGTAGTGAGAATGGGACTGTGTAGTGAGAATGGGACTGTGCAGTGAGGTATGTAGGACTGTGTAGTGAGAATGGCACTGTGCAGTGAGGTATGTAGGACTGTGTAGTGAGAATGGGACTGTGCAGTGAGGTATGTAGGACTGTGTAGTGAGAATGGGACTGTGCAGTGAGGTATGTAGGACTGTGTAGTGAGAATGGGACTGTGCAGTGAGGTATGTAGGACTGTGTAGTGAGAATGAGACTGTGCAGTGAGGTATGTAGGACTGTGTAGTGAGAATGGGGCTGTGCAGTGAGGTATGTAGGACTGTGTAGTGAGAATGGCACTGTGCAGTGAGGTATGTAGGACTGTGTAGTGAGAATGGCACTGTGCAGTGAGGTATGTAGGACTGTGTAGTGAGAATGGGACTGTGCAGTGAGAATGAGACTGTGCAGTGAGGTATGTAGGACTGTACAGTGAGAATGGGACTGTGCAGTGAGGTATGCAGGACTGTGTAGTGAGAATGGGACTGTGCAGTGAGAATGGGACTGTGCAGTGAGGTATGTAGGACTGTGTAGTGAGAATGGGGCTGTGCAGTGAGGTATGTAGGACTGTGTAGTGAGAATGGGACTGTGCAGTGAGAATGGGACTGTGCAGTGAGAATGGGACTGTGCAGTGAGGTATGTAGGACTGTGTAGTGAGAATGGGACTGTGCAGTGAGGTATGTAGGACTGTGTAGTGAGAATGGGACTGTGCAGTGAGAATGAGACTGTGCAGTGAGGTATGTAGGACTGTACAGTGAGAATGGGACTGTGCAGTGAGGTATGCAGGACTGTGTAGTGAGAATGGGACTGTGCAGTGAGAATGGGACTGTGCAGTGAGGTATGTAGGACTGTGCAGTGAGAATGAGAGTGTGCAGTGTGAATGGGACTGTGCAGTGAGGCACAGTGCTCCCCCTTTATAAGGCAGACCTATATACTGTGGAACAGGTTATAAGGCGGTACTGTCATTTATTTATTTCTTAGCAGACACCCTTATCCAGGGTGACTTACAATTGTTACAAGATATCACATTATTTTTACATACGATTATATAATTGTTTTTTTACACATTATTTTTACATACGATTATATAATTGTTTTTTTACACATTATTTTTACATACAATTACCCATATATACACGTGGGTTTTTACTAGAGCAATCTAGGTAAAGTACCTTGCTCAAGGGTACAACAGCAGTGTCCTCCACCTGGGATTGAACCCACGACCCTCCAGTCAAGAGTCCAGAACCCTAACCCCTACTCCACACTGCTGCCCTGGCTCCCATTTGCCCCATTATGCCATTACACTAACACTAGTAGTCTCGTTATAAGGCAGAACACAAATAGTACAATCTTTTAACTATGGCTCCTGACTTCAGCATTATAAAGCGGGCACACTGTATATATGACTGTGTAATGAGGTATTTAGAAGTGTTCTTAGTTTGACTACAACTGATCTTAACAAACAGCTCTAAATATGGGAAGGGCACCTGCATGTCTCACAGACTGTCCAATGTCCATTCTGAGCAATAATTACTAAGATGATTTACAGTAACAAGAATACGAGATAAGTTAGTAGCCGGTATTTCTCTTAATATCAAGGCATGAAAAGGAGCGTGTTATTGCCAGAAGTAGTGCACAACCTGTATTAGTAATATATAAAATAATACACTCTGCACATCTTACCTGTTTAGCACTTCCATTGGCTACATAGGCATCAAATAAATAGCACCCACATTCATTATTTAACAATCAGAATCATTCTATCACTGTTCCTACCTGTGCACCATGGGATGGGTTTGTACGTGCCATGGCCACCTGTCTACAGTTTTATTATTGTATTTTTTCTTTTTTTTATCATGGTTAACAAATAAACAAAGAAACTGTGATTAAGTAGAGCCTCGTTAACCCATGTTCCTCTCCTTTGCACACAGGAGAGAACACATTTAGACAAGAAGAAGCCCACTTAGTTTTGGGTTGCATCCCTTGTCCCTTGTAGAAGGATACTGCACAGGCTACACATAGCTGCTAATATGAAATAGCGTTGACTAAATAATTCATTGATATTTTAGTAGGAAAAGTTGTGTTAGTGCCCATGTCATTACATTGACATTCAATTGAAAAACAGAAAGGCAGACACATTACTATTATTCTGAGCTTATCAACCACATGTTTTTTTTCAGAACTAGGCGTAAAACCAATGAGCCGTTAATCTTGAACACATCAAATTAGACCCAGTATTCTGACAGTTAAGACTCATATCTTAAATTCAGGAGCTGTGCAGAGAAAGCTCCAAACAAACTAGCCTGTGTGCAGCCTGCGGCAGACCGATCGCTGTGGGAGTTGGGACAGTGGCAAATCGCTTCTTGAAATAAACACAGATGAGTCACAGGATGAGTAGAAGTAAAACTAATGGGGCATAAAGTAAAAGAAAAGTGCGTGGGGGGCTGGTGGTACACTGAAAGGCTTGGTAATAGAAAACAGGCTCTGGCCGAATGGGAATTAAAAACTATTCAAACACTAACAAGCAGATTAATTGGCAGCGCCCATTTTCTTTGGAAACGACGTTGTGTTTCTGAAAGGAGAATCCACCCACTAATCACATTCATAATCAAACCGTTCCTTTAACCAAAATGTATTTCAATGTTTTATCATAAACAAACACATTTACAGTATTCCCTAGTATTGCAGTTTATGATTTAGTAAATTAAACTAGTTAATACAGTTGAACTATGATCTTTGCGTTCATTATTTTGCATATATTTCAAACAAAATGACATTGTGAATGTCTTGACAGCATCAAGGTGATGAGATCTACTGATGCTCCAGTAAGGCTGAGGTGATGAGATCTACTGGCTCCAGTAATGCTGAGGCAATGAGATCTACTGAGGCTCCAGTAAGGCGATGAGATCTACTGTAGCTCCAATAATGCTGAGGCAATGAGATCTACTGAGGCTCCAGTAATGCTGAGGCGATGAGATCTACTGAGGCTCCAGTAATGCTGAGGCAATGAGATCTACTGAGGCTCCAGTAAGGCTAAGGCTGAAGCTCCAGTAAGGTGATGAGATCTGGTGAGGCTCCAGTAATGCTAAGGTGATGAGATCTAGTGAAGCTCCAGTAAGGCTGAGGTGATGAGTTCTACTGAGGCTCCAGTAAGGTGATGAGATCTACTGAGGCTCCAGTAATGCTGAGGTGATGAAATCTACTGAAGCTCCAGTAAGGTGATGAGATCTACTGAGACTCCAGTAATGTTGAGGTGATGAGATCTACAGAAGCTCCAGTAAGGCTGAGGCGATGAGATCTACTGAAGCTCCAGTAAGGCTGAGGCGATGAGATCTACTGAGGCTCCAGTAAGGTGATGGGATCTACTGAGGCTCCAGTAATGCTGAGGTGATGAGATCTACTGAAGCTCCAGTAAGGCTGCCCCTCCTTGTACTTCTCAAGAGCTGAAGCACAGTACTCTGGGCAGCAGTGTGCAGTAGTGGTTAGGGCTCTGGACTCTTGACCAGAGGGTTGTGGGTTCAATCCCAGGTGGGGGACACTGCTGCTGTATCCTTGAGCAAGGTACTTTACCTAGATTGCTCTAGTAAAAACCCAACTGTATAAATGGGTAATTGTATGTAAAAATAATGTGATATCTTTTAACAATTGTAAGTCACCCTGGATAAGGGTGTCTGCTAATAAATAAATAATAATAATAATATCCAGCCTTTACTTAATGCCTATGTTTTTGGACACATTGTGCACTTAGCTGTGTTTATAAAAACGACTTATGCTGAAGACATGGCATTTTGAGAATAATGAATTAAGGGCACTGTTTAAAACAGCAGTCCTTATTCCTTTAGTGGTTAAAATGCAGGGTGTCTCTCTAAAACCTTTACTAATCTCGCAGAGAGCTGCTGTCAAAATGTTTATTCAAATCTGTGCACAGCAAAGAAGCCAAAGTAAAAGCTTTCAGGAAAAGGTCAGTGATGAAACCTGCAGCACTTTTACAGATTGCTAAGGAATCAATAGGTGTATTCACGCCCCAGTCTTCTTGATTGTAAACTTATAATAGAACAATTCATCCATGGGAGAGGTGAATGGCTTCTTTGTGGGTGATACGTGACACACTGACTTTGGTACTTAAAAACAGTGCTTTCTTTTTTAATATGAAATTATCATGAATACAGTACTGCTGTGGAAATTTTTGATGAGATTACTGACGATGTATGTGTGACATATATATATATATATATATATATATATATATATATATATATATATATATATATATATATAATTTGTACAAATATGCAATCGGTTATATCAAACATAAATCAAACAGTGCCACACAAAGAAGTCACAATTACAATTCTATCAATCCTGGAGCTGCTCTATACTACTGGGACTGTGAGAAAGGCTTGTTTAAACAATATAAATCACTTCTGCAGTAATCGGGTCGACAGAATATCCAGGAAGCAGCTACGAAGGAAAGAATTATTATTTTTTTAATGCAATCTGATCGCTTGCTGTACATAAGACAAGAAACATTCATTAACATGCACATGCGTTGTACATATAGAGGAGATCATTAGTGTAAATAAGAAGGTTTCTTGCCACTGAGCTTTTTATCATGCTCTTAGTATCTTGGGCAGCTAATCAGCTGAAGACTTAAAATACAGTTTTCAGCTGTTTTAAGGAAAAAATATACTATATACGGTATATATATATATATATATATATATATATATATATATATATATTTGAAAAATAAATTCAACCTGTATTTGTGTCGTGTTCCTATGTTGTTAATAGTTAATATAATTAAGAAAAATACAGCCTGACAGTAATAAAGTTAATCAAGTAAGGCTCCACCAATTCATCTCACTGGGGGATTAGTCAAGGAAGTCCTATTGGTAAAGCATGAAGGTTAAATCCTTCAAGCTTATGCATGTGCATCCT
The DNA here is from genome assembly GCF_902713425.1 of Acipenser ruthenus. Taxonomy (NCBI): domain Eukaryota; kingdom Metazoa; phylum Chordata; class Actinopteri; order Acipenseriformes; family Acipenseridae; genus Acipenser; species Acipenser ruthenus. The sequence goes on from NC_081192.1 coordinate 107,431,473, forward strand.
TCTATAATCTTGGCCAATTGAAATGTCTTGTTTATGAATGAAAATGTTAGTGACTGTGTATTTTTCTACAGTACATCCTGTTTGTACATATCGTGGCTGCCAGTTCTGTACACAATGCTGTAAAGTGAGGAACTGGTCCCCATACCATTTCATTTGTACTTCCATTCTCGTATAAAGCGTAACACAAATAGCAGTCTCTTAAACTGCCGTCCCCAGACTACAGATCACTGCATTCCTCGTCTGCTTCGTGCTCGACTCTTCAAAGAGAGTTCGCAAGGAAAGCAGGAGCAGTGGAAGGAGCAGCAGAGGTTTCCATGACAGACCCCAGAGTGTTCCGAGTACCATGTAGCTTTAGAAATGATCTAGCCAGGCTGGGATCAACATGGAAGGTACTTAACAACCCAGCAACAGCTGCTTCACTTCAGACTGTCACTGTCTCCTTTTACAAAAACCTTCCTGTCTAAAGACATGTATGAGCAATTTCTCAAAACTGTGTAAACTGTGTCTCTCCAGCTGCCTGGAATATCATACTCAAGCCACACTTAGTCAAAATGTCCATTCCAAATGTACTCGCTGTCAGCGGTCAGGCTGTGAGCATGCATAGTATGACAGAGGTCGTTTCTGCCTTTCAGACTGCCAAATCTCCTGCAAAACATTAAGACGTTAAGATGAGGGAACACAAAGCCACTTTGTGGCTTGGAACTTGGTTTCAGGAGACTAGGTTTCAGGCCACTACATGCTACACCAGAGGAGACTTGGGGTTTGATACAGCAAAGCTGCCTCAAACTAGGTTTCAAGCCACTGTTCCTGAAAAAGTGGCTTTGTACTCCAGAGCTTTAGAAACAGAAATACTTTATTCTATACTGCCAAATGTTGGCACAGGTTCAAACCCATCAGTGGCATTGTGCCTCTGCTTGATATTATTCCACAGCTAGCTAACTATCTAACTCTCTCGGTCCAACCTAATGGATCTCTATCTGCTGCATTAACTTCTGTATGAAGAGTGACTGCACTGTGTAGCTGGAAGAGCTTGTGACAAGGACAAAACATGTTCAGGTGTCAGGCAGCGTGACACACGGACTAATATCCACGCTTCAGTGAAGGGAAGCGGAAAATGGATATTCTGGAGTTTCTGGAGCAGATTATTTGTCTGTGTCTGGAAAATAAACATACCTTTAAAACAACCTTCCAAATCTATGAATCAATAACTAAAACAAATACATTATTATGTGGATCATTGCATTTGAAGAGTACTGCATCTTCAACGAGAACAAAACCTGGTAAGCGCCGGTAAGAGCTGCTTGAAAGAAATAGACGACTCAATCCTCTTAGGCTAAAAGGAAAGGACTTTGCCATCCACTTCCATAGATTTAGCAGGCTGAGGAAAATAGCTTCCCCAGTATAAAACACTTAACAATTCTCACTGACATTGCGATATGATGATAGACTTGCATGCTGTAAATAGGTAAGGACAGCCAAATAGATGACTCTACACTGGCATGACAGATCAATGCTTCCTGCTTACCCTGTGACCAACACAGTTTGAAATGGCAATTGCAGAAAAATATTGCATTAACATAAACCCTTTGAGAATCAATAAAATAACCATTTGATTAATTAATGATATTTATATATTTAGATTCTGCCAAGAAAATGCAAAGTCATCTTTAAATACAGTAAACACATGAGGATTAATAAAAACAATTCTACAACAATGTAATGCATTGCCTGAATTCATAAGCATGTTGTATATGGGGCCCTATTCACAAAGCTTGAATGGGTTTTCAAGTCTGTATATTGAATGACTATGGTAGCCTAGTATTTGATTCGTTTAGAACAGTTTCATGAATATCAAACTTCATTTTATTCATAAAAGCAGACTGAAAAACATTTTTTAAAATAACAAGCCCATTTGTCGGGATAGCCAATACAAGGATAAATAGGTTTCAGTTTTAAGGCAAATATTACACAGGAGTAAAATAATATAATGGTGTGAAACTATAAACTACTAAGAACAACACATTAACCATCCCCCTATCTGCAACTGAGCTGTTTCCTGCAAGTTTAATATTGTAACCATGGTTTCATTGTCTATGCTCTTCAAAGCAAGTTTAATATTGTAACCATGGTTTCATTGCTTTGTATTTCAATGCGAGTTTAATATTGTAACCATGGTTTCATTGTCTATGCTCTTCAAAGCAAGTTTAATATTGTAACCATGGTTTCATAAGAACATAAGGCCGGGGAGGTGGGCTGGTCTTCTCCTCTCTCCCTCCTTACTCTTTTCTGTCCCCTCTGACCTCTCCTCACCCTCTGTTAACACCTTTAAAATTCATGCAGTCCAACTAACCTCTCCCTGTCAACTCCTGCTAATTGTACTGTACCGTCCCCCTGGACCTCTCAATCACTTTCTTGATGAACTCGACTATCCTACTCTCCTCCCTCCCTTCTACATAAGAACATAAAAACAAGAAAGTTTACAAACGAGAGGAGGCCATTCGGCCTATCTTGCTTGTTTGGTTGTTAGTAGCTTATTGATCCCAGAATCTCATCAAGCAGCTTCTTGAAGGATCCCAGGGTGTCAGCTTCAACAACATTACTGGGGAGTTAGTTCCAGACCCTCACAATTCTCTGTTCAGGTCAAAAAAGTCGACATTGTCTATATGTTTTAGGATTTTGAATGTTTGAATCAGATCGCTGCGTAGTCTTCTTTATTCAAGACTGAATAGATGCAATTCTTTTAGCATGTCTGCATACGACATGCCTTTTGAACCTAGGATAATTCTGGTTGCTCTTTTTTGCACTCTTTCTAGAGCAGCTATATCCATTTTGTAATGAGGTGACCAGAACTGAACACAATATTCTAGGTGAGGTCTTACAAATGCATTGTAAAGTTTTAACATTACTTCCCTTAATTTAAATTCAACACTTCTCACAATATATCCGAGCATCTTGTTGGCCTTTTTTATAGCTTCCCCACATTGTCTAGATGAAGACATTTCTGAGTCAACATAAATTCCTAGGTCTTTTTCATAGTTCCCTTCTTCAATATCAGTATCTCCTGTATGGTATTCATAATGCACATTTTTATTGCCTGCATGCAATACTTTACACTTTTCTCTATTAAATGTCATTTGCTATGTGTCTGCCCAGTTCTGAATGTTGTCTAGATCATTTTGAATGACCTTTTCTGCTGCAACAGTGTTTGCCACTCCTCCTATTTTTGTGTCGTCTGCAAATTTAACAAGTTTGCTTACTATAAGAATCTAAATCATTAATGTAGATTAGGAATAGCAGAGGACCTAATACTGATCCCTGTGATACACCACTGGTTACCTCGCTCCATTTTGAGGTTTCTCCTCTAATCAGTACTTTCTGTTTTCTACATGTTAACCACTCCCTAATCCTTGTGCATGCATTTCCTTGAATCTCTTCTGCGTTCAGTTCGAGAATTAATCTTTTATACAGGACTTTGTCAAATGCTTGCTGGAAATCTAAATAAACCATGTTGTATGCTTTGCAATTATCCACTGTCGATGTTGCATTCTCAAAAAAATCAGGCAGGTTAGTCAGACACAATCTCCCTTTCCGAAAACCATACTGACTGTCTCCCAGGATACTGTTACCATATAGGTAATTTTCCATTTTGGATCTTATTATAGTTTCCATAAGTTTACATATAATAGAAGTCAGGCTTATTGGTCTGTAGTTACCTGGTTTTGTCTCCCTTTTTGTGGATCGGTATTACGTTTGCAATTCTCCAGTCTGTCAGCCCAACCCCTGTATCAAGAGACTGTTGCATGATCTTGGTTAGCGGTTTGTAAATAACTTCTCTCATTTCTTTGAGTACTATTGGGAGGATCTCATCCGGCCCAGGGGATTTGTTTATTTTAAGAGCTCCTAGTCCCTTTAACACTTCTGCCTCTGTTATGCTAAAGTTATTTAAAACTGGATAGGAACAGGTCGACATGTGGGGCATGTTGTCCGTATCCTCCTTTGTAAGAACCTGTGAAAAGTAATCATTTAATCTATTTTTTGGTCGTCTATAATTTTGCCATTTGTGTCTCTTAGACATTTAACCTCCTCTTTGAATGTTCTCTTGCTGTTATTATATTGGAAAAACATTTTAAAAAAACACTTCCAATGAGACCATGTTGTGGTCTGAGTTTGCCAATGTCTCTTTGACCTCTGTTTTAGTTATTCTGTCTTCATTATTTGAAAAGACTAAATCAAGGCATGCCTCCCCTGTAGTCAGTGCCTTGACAAATTGCTTCAGGAAGCAGTCATTTCCACCATTTCAATTTCGTCCGTTGTGCTCCCCACCGGGTTCTCCCATTTTATACGGGGGAAGTTGAAATCCCCCATTAGCATGGCTTCTCCTTTTCTACACACATTTCTAATGTCATTGTATAACAGATTATTTTGCTCTGTCTACCCCAACTGTCCTGTTAGGTGATTTCAATACCCATCTCTCCAACCCCACCCACTTCCTCTCCTTCAACTTCTCTCTCTCTGAAGCTGCCTGATGAGATTCTGGGATCAATAAGCTACTAACAACCAAACGAGCAAGATGGGCTGAATGGCCTCCTCTCGTTTGTAAACTTTCTTATGTTCTTCTTATGTTCTTATGTTCTCTCCATCCCCTCCTACCCACAAAGCTAGTTGTCAACTGGATCTCACCTTTTCCAGGGCCTGCTGCCCTTACACCCTCTCTGTCACCCCCTGGACCTCTCTGATCACTATTTCATCTTTTTCTCTGTCTCTCCCCTCTTTCCCAACTCCACCTACCCGACTGTCACCTCCCGCCGTAACCTCCGCTCTCTCTCTCCCCCTCTGTCCTTGCCTCCACCGCTCTCTCTCACCTCCCTCCTATCGACTCCTTCTCTCAACTCTTTGTAGACTCCGCTACCTCCACTCTCTTCTCCTCCCTCACCTCCTCCCTCGACTCCCTCTGTCCCCTCACCTCCCGACCTGCCCGCCCCTCCCCTCCCCAACCCTGGCTCTCCTTTGTGCTCCGCTCAGCAAGAACCAAACTACGCTCTGCTGAAAAGAAATGAAAGAGAACCAAACTCCCTGCTGCCCTAGACCTCTGCTGCTCCCTCCTTTCCTCCTTCTCCTCGACTCTCTCCTCTGCTAAACGCTCCTATTTCCAATCTATTATCCAATCCTCCACTAACAACCCTTAAAACTATTCTCTACCTTCTCCTCCCTATTCAACCCTCTCCCCCTCCTCCTCCATCCTCTATCTCCTCTGATGACTTTGCCTCTTTCTTCTCCTCTGAAATCTCTGATATCTGCAAACTCTTTAACATCTCTCCCTCTCCACCCCCTCCTGCTCCAACCTTAACACCCTTTGTCTCCCCTACTAACTCACCCTCCTTTTCCTCCTTCCCTCCCTCCTCCAGGGCCACAAACCCACCACGTGCGCCCTGGAACCCCTCCACACTCACCTCTTTCAAGCTAATCCCCTTCATCTCCTCCCTTCTCAACATCTCTCCTCTCTGGCCTCTTTCGCTCTGCCTTCAATCCTCGACCCCACCTCCCTCCAGAACTACCGTCCTGTCTCTCTCTTACCCTTCCTCTCTAAAACCCTTGAGCAGGCAGTACACCACCAGGTCTCTGCTTTCTTGTCTAACCACTCTCTGCTCGACCCTCTCCAATCTGGTTTCTCAACCTCTCTAAATCTGACCTCCTTTTCTTCCTCCTCCTCTGATCTTTTTATCCCCATTCCTCTGAAATCTACCACGCTCACTCACTCCTCCTCAGCCAAGAACCTCGGAGTAACCCTGGACCCCTGCCTCTCCTACTCCCAGCACATCTCCACTTTAGCACGCACCTGCCGATTCTTCCTGAGCAACATATAAAGAATCAGACCCTTCCTCACCAACTACTCCACGCAACTTCTTGTCCAGGCCCTGGTACTCTCCCGCCTAGACTACTGCAACTCCCTCCTGGCCGGCCTCCTTGCGTCTAGAAAGAGTGCAAAGAAGAGCAACCAGAACTATCCTGGGTTTAAAAGGCATGTCGTATGCAGACAGGCTAAAAGAATTGAATCTATTCAGTCTTGAGCAAAGAAGACTATGCGGTGATCTGATTTAAGCATTCAAAATCCTAAAAGGTATAGACAATGTCAACCTAGGGGATTTTTTTGACCTGAAAAAAGAAACAAGGTCCAGGGGTCACAAATGGAGATTAGATAAAGGGACATTCAGAAAAGAAAATAGGAGACACTTTTTTACACTGAGAATTGTGAGGGTATGGAACCAACTCCCTAGTAATGTTGTTGATGCTGACACCCTGGGATCCTTCAAGAAGCTGCTTGATGAGATTCAGGGATCAATAAGCTACTAACAACCAAACGAGCAAGATGGGCTAAATGGCCTCCTCTCATTTGTAAACTTTCTTATGTTCTTCTTATGTTCTTATGTTCCAGCTCATCCAAAACTCCGCTGCTCACCTAGTGTTCTCTCTGTCTCGCTTCTCCCACTCTACTCCACTGCTCCGCTCACTCCACTGGCTTCTGATCACCGCTCGCATCCAGTTCAAGACTCTTGTACTTGCCTACCTATGCCTTGACCAGACTCAACCCAGCTACCTCCAGACCCTCATCTCTCCCTACTCCCCCACCCGACCTCTCTGTTCCACCTGCACTAGAAGACTGGCTGCACCTTCTCTACCCTCCCCTGCCTTCAGTACCCGCTCCTTCTCCACCCTCGCTCCGCAGTGGTGGAACGACCTTCCTATGGATGTCAGGACTGCACAGTCCCTGACCACCTTCCGGCACCTCCTCAAGACGCACCTCATCAGACAACACCTGTAAAACGCAACTCTTCCCTTCTGGACAACATAACACTCTACCTTTAATGCACTTTAACTTGCACTTATCTGCTCCCTATTTTACTGTATTTAACCCTGCAATTAACCCAATCTGTAGCATTTTGTATTTCACCTGCACTCGTATAGGAGGCTGTGTGGTCCAGTGGTTAAAGCAAAGGGCTTGTAACCAGATCAAATCCCGCCTCAGCCACTGGCTCAGTGTGACCCTGAGCAAGTCACTTATTAGGACTGGTCATTGTATTTTGTATCTTGCTCTTAATTGTACTGTAATTCTGGATATGTATTTTTTGTATACAACTGTAAGTCACCCTCGGTAACGGTGTCTGCTAAGAAATAAATAAGAAGAAGAAGAAAAAGAAGAAAGTTTACAAAACGAGAGGGGGCCATTCGGCCCATCTTGCTCATTTGGTCGTTAGTACTGTAGCTTATTGATCCCAGAATCTCATTTCAAGCAGCTTCTTGAAGGACTCCAGAGTGTCAGCTTCAACAACATTACTGGGGATTCTCTGTGTAAAAAAGTGCCTCTTATTTTATGTTCTGAATGCCCCTTTATCTAATCTCCATTTGTGACCCCTGGTCCTTGTACCTTTTTTATGGCAAAGAAGTCCCCTGGGTCAACATTGTCAATACCTTTTAGAATTCTGAATGCTTGAATCAGATCACTGCGTAGTCTTTGTTCAAGACTGAATAGATTCAATTCAATTATTTTAGTCTGTCTGCATATGACATGCCTTTTAAACCCGGGATAATTCTTTGCACTCAATATCCTTTTTGTAGCAAGTGACCAGAACTGAACACAATATTCTAGATAAGGTCTTACTAATGCATTGTACAGTTTTAACATTACTTCCCTGATTTAAATTCAACACTTTTCAGTTGTATTTCACTTGTAACAATGGTTTCATTGCTTTGCCTTTCAATGCAAGTTTAATATTGCAACAGTGGTTTCTTTGCACTTCACAATAGCCCCCATAGTCTAGGAGAAGATTTCAAATTGTGTTCAGTTGGCACCAATTCTAATTGTTTGATAATTCGTTTTCTTTTCATGTTCCCTTCCTTATCTTTCACAGATGACATGTATTTACCAGAACAGCTTTAATTAGTAAAGTAAACAAGCCCGGGTACATACAGATCGTGGGAAAGCAACCATTTGCTTTCCCAATGCTTATGCTTCAGGCCCTGTGAAAATCGCAGAAATCGGCTTTAAAATTGACGGCAGTGTCACGGGTAAAGTATCGTATTTCACGGAATGTGCACAGAACTATTTTCTAAATTATGTGTACAGTTTTTTTTACATCAAAGATAGAGATAAATGCACTGACATAAATCAAGCACTTTACAATAGCTTGTGAAATGGTGTTGTAATTAACAGCCTGTAGGTAAAGTGTATCTGCAAGGACAGTTTTCAGTTCTAGTACGTCGGATTTGGCTGTTATTCGCTTATTGATCCCAGAATCTCATAAAGCAGCTTCTTGAAGGATCCCAGGGTGTCAGCTTCAACAACATTACTGGGGAGTTGGTTCCAGACCCTCACATAAAAGTGCTTCCTATTTTCTGTTCTGAATGCCCCTTTATCTAATCTCCATTTGTGACCCCTGATCCTTGTTTCTTTTTTCAGGTCCAAAAAGTCCCCTGAGTCGACAGAGTCAATACCTTTTAGAATTTTGAATGCTTGAATCAGATCCCCGCGTAGTCTTCTTTGTTCAAGACTGAATAGATTCAATTCTTTTAGCCTGTCTGCCTTTTAAACCCGGGATAATTCTGGTCGCTCTTCTTTGCACTCTTTCTACAGCAGCAATATCCTTTTTGTAACGAGGTGACCAGAACTGAACACAATATTCTAGGTGAGGTATTACTAATGCATTGTAAAGTTTTAACATTACTTCTCTTGATTTAAATTCAACACTTTTCACAATATATCCGAGCATCTTGTTGGCCTTTTTTTATAGCTTCCCCACATTGGCTAGATGAAGACATTTCTGAGTCAACATAAACTCCTAGGTCTTTTTCATACATTCCTTCTTTAATTTCAGTACCTCCCATATGATATTTATAATGCACATTTTTATTGCCTGCGTGTAGTACCTTACACTTTTCTCTATTAAATGTAATTTGACATGTGTCTGCCCAGTTCGGAATGCTGTCTAGATCATTTTGAATGACCTTTGATGCTGCAACAGTGTTTGCCACTCCTCCTATTTTTGTGTCGTCTGCAAATTTAGCAAGTTTGCTTACTATACCAGAATCTAAATCATTAATGTAGATTAGGAATAGCAGAGGACCTAATACTGATCCCTGTGGTACACCACTGGTTACCTCGCTCCATTTTGAAGTTTCTCCTCTAATCAGTACTTTCTGTTTTCTACATGTTAACCACTCCCTAATCCATGTGCATGCATTTCCTTGAATCTCTACTGAGTTCAGTTTGAGAATTAATCTTTTATGCGGGACTTTGTCAAAAGCTTGCTGGAAATCTAAATAAACCATGTCGTAAGCTTTGCAAATATCCATTGTCGATGTTGCATCCTCAAAAAAATCAGGCAGGTTATTTAGACACAATCTCCAAATGTTCACCATTTAGACCATGCAAAACAAATACAATGTGTAACACATACTGACCCTGGGCATCAGTCGACTCGTCAGTGACCACTGACAAGCAACCAATTAACCAATTCCATAATCTCCTGCTTGTGATACTCGGCAACTTTAGGTAAGTATTCACGTCTCAGCTGGGCTGATGAAGGAATCACTAAACCATTTGCTACACAGTCTTGTAAAGCAGTCGTAGTAATGCTCTGGATTTCCACCATTCTCTCAGTGAATACTTTAATCTAAATGCCTCTTAACAGCCGATTCTCGGTAGTGATCCACAGTGACGTTGCATACAGAAGAGCTTCCCTCCATCACTGTGTAAAACTCCTGTTGGATACTGCTTTACGTGATCTGCTGCAGACACATTTTTAGCCTTTTTAGAGACATCCATTTTCTTGTTTACAGTGCGTAGTATTTTAATTTCCTGCCAGGATTGCATATAGTCACATGACATCATCACTGCACAGCACTGTGTACACGAATAGTACACACAGGCACACAGCAGAGCTGTACAGTTTTGTTACCAGTAATGTGATTTTTTTTTGTATGAAATACAAATAATTATGAAATAATGTATTGTTATTTCTTAAGAATATTCAATCAATCAAATCAATCAAATTTAGTTTGTATATCACCTTTCATGCCAAGGTATATTATACAATAATATAATATACAATAAAATATCAAAAAACATCCAAAAACAAATGGGAATAAATAAATAAATAAATAAAATACATATTAACAAAATTCTAAAACAGGCCGTCCCAATCTACAAAAAGGCCTCTGCATAAAGATGTGTTTGAAGCTTTGATTTAAATGCATTTATTGAGTCAGCTTTACGGATTTCAATTGGAAGATTGTTCCATGATACAGATGCATAATGACTAAAGGCTCTTCCACCACAAGAGCTACGTTTTATCATTGTAGTCACCAGAAGCCCAGCATCAGCAGATCTCAACTGGCTTTCAGGGACATACGGTAAAAGCATATCATTAATGTAAGGAGGGCCATTTCCAAAGACAGCCTTAAATGTCATTAATAAAATTTTAAAAATAACTCTGTACTTCACTGGAAGCCAATGCAAGCGGGTAAGAACAGGTGTAATATGTTCAAATCTTGTTGTACCTGTCAGAATTTGTGCAGCTGTATTCTGAACCTGCTGTAAGCGATTGATAAGTTTACAAGGTAGACCAGCCAATAGGGCGTTACAGTAGTCCAGACGGGATGAAACAAATGCATGAATTAAAATTTCTACATCAGATTCTGCAAGATACAAACGGACTTGAGGTATATTCCGCAAATGATAATACGCAGACTTCACTACAGTTGAAATGTGATGCTGAAAACTAAGAGTAGAATCAAATAAGACCGAGACTTTTCACAGCTTGCGAAGAGCTGATGGGGGGGGGGGGGGGGGGGGGGGGGGGGCTGCCAAAGGTCGTTGGTTGTTGGATTTTATTTGGAACCAGTTAAAAGAAATTCAGTTTTATTTGCATTTAACTGCTTAACATTTTTGACATCCATGCCCCTATTTTGTCAAGGCAAGTTAATAGTCTGGAGTTTAAGTTTACATCATCTGAACTCATCTGAAATCTGTGTGTCGTTGGCATAAGAGTGGAATTTAAACAAATTAAAAAGTAAAGGACCAACAGAGCCCTGTGGAACCCCAGAAACAACAAGAGAATTATCCGATTCTGATCCTCCAAAGGACACACATTGATGCCAGTAATGTCAATAGTTTTAGGCGATCAAGAAGAATTGTGTGATCAATGGTGTCAAATGCAGCAGATATATCCAAAAAGACAATCCCTGATAACAGCGCCTCATCTGCATTCAGCAGGATGTCATTAACACCTTTGATGAGAGCAGACTCTGTACTGCAATGACATATCTCATCAACTAACCCAGCATAACCAGGTCACCGCTGTGGCTGTTCATACCGACACAAACGCCATAAGGCTGAGACAATCTGAAATCCTCAAAGGAACATTTCAGAGACCTGATTATAAAGCTAAAACAATGGAACAAAGAAATCATCATTTCTGGCCCCATTCCTGCTATAGGTAGGAACGGCGAAGTCTATAGTAGACTGTTATCCTTAAATAACTGGCTAAGGATTTGGTGCACTGCTAAGAACACTGGATTTGTAGAGAACTGGGATTGTTTTTGGGTGAGACCAGGCTTCTTTATGAGAGATGGGTTATATCCTAATATGAGGGGTTCAGTGGTGCTGGCAGGGAACATTGAGAATTATCTTATCAAATGTTGACTATAAACATACAACTCTGGTCACCCTCCGGCTCCAAATGGAAACGCCATTGAAATTATTATTAGAAATTCTAGGCATTACTGCCGCAGGAATCATAGTCCTCCCCCAGGCCTAATATGAGCAATCTTATTCGGGTTCCCATACACACAGCTACTCCCCCTGCAGTTGAGTTTCTAAACTTGCACCTGGCACTGCTTAATGTTCACTCTTTATTAAATAAATCCTTTTTAATTCATGATTTTATTATTCACTATAAACTTGATTTTCTTTTTCTGACTGAGACCTGGCTTAGTGTTAATGATAACACATCTCTGATTGAAGCATCACCCCAGAGTTTGCATTTGTCCAGAAAGCATGTTTAGCAGGACATGGGGGTGGGTTAGCTTCTATATTTCAGAATGAGGACGTGGGGGTGGGTTAGCTTCTATATTTCAGAATGAGGACGTGGGAGTGGGTTAGCTTCTATATTTCAGAATGAGGACGTGGGAGTGGGCTAGCTTCTATATTTCAGAATGAGGACGTGGGGGTGGGTTAGCTTCTATATTTCAGAATGAGGACGTGGGAGTGGGTTAGCTTCTATATTTCAGAATGAGGACGTGGGAGTGGGCTAGCTTCTATATTTCAGAATGAGGACGTGGGGGTGGGTTAGCTTCTATATTTCAGAATGAGGACGTGGGGGTGGGTTAGCTTCTATATTTCAGAATGAGGACGTGGGAGTGGGCTAGCTTCTATATTTCAGAATGAGGACGTGGGAGTGGGTTAGCTTCTATATTTCAGAATGAGGACGTGGGAGTGGGTTAGCTTCTATATTTCAGAATGAGGACGTGGGAGTGGGCTAGCTTCTATATTTCAGAATGAGGACGTGGGGGTGGGTTAGCTTCTATATTTCAGAATGAGGACGTGGCGGTGGGCTAGCTTCTATATTTCAGAATGAGGACGTGGGAGTGGGTTAGCTTCTATATTTCAGAATGAGGACGTGGGAGTGGGCTAGTTTCTATATTTCAGAATGAGGACGTGGGAGTGTTCTAGCTTCTATATTTCAGAATGAGGACGTGGGAGTGTTCTAGCTTCTATATTTCAGAATGAGGACGTGGGAGTGGGCTAGCTTCTATATTTCAGAATGAGGACGTGGGAGTGGGTTAGCTTCTATATTTCAGAATGAGGATGTGGGGGTGGGTTAGCTTCTATATTTCAGAATGAGGACGTGGGAGTGGGTTAGCTTCTATATTTCAGAATGAGGACGTGGGAGTGGGTTAGCTTCTATATTTCAGAATGAGGACGTGGGAGTGGGTTAGCTTCTATATTTCAGAATGAGGACGTGGGGGTGGGTTAGCTTCTATATTTCAGAATGAGGACGTGGGAGTGGGTTAGCTTCTATATTTCAGAATGAGGACGTGGGAGTGGGTTAGCTTCTATATTTCAAAATGAGGACGTGGGAGTGGGTTAGCTTCTATATTTCAGAATGTTTTTGTCTGTAAACAGATATTTGATGAGGAGTTTTCTTCTTTTGAATGTCTACCTCTAATGCTTAACAGCCAACTACCTATTCCTTTGGTAATTATGTATCGTCCTCTTAATTATGGTCAGACTTTCCTGTCAGAATTTGCTGAATATCTCTCTATTCTATCATCTAATTATAACAGGATTATTTTAATTGGAGATTTTAATCTACATATTGACACCCTAATTGATTTAAGGGCTCTTGACTTTCTAAAGCTATTGGAATCTTTAGACTTTGTGCAATTGTAACTGGGCCTACTCACAATCATGGTCATACCTCAGATCTTGTAATCACTTGTGGTGTAGTTGTGCATATCTACTCTATAATTTATCTCAATGTCTCTGACCATTACCTCATTCTGTTTGAAGCAATCCTCCCCTTATCTAAAGAGGGAGACTCCTACTTTTAAAAGCTGTGCAGTTAATCATCTCACTGCTAGAACATCTGCAGAGAAAATAAGCTCTGCTTCCCCTGTGCCTATACAGTCTTTGTCTATAGCTGAGCAGCTTGATAGGGTTAATCATCTTTGTGATAGAGCATAAATGGAAAGCCACGAGACTACAAGTTCATTATGACATCATGAAAGAAAACTTAGTAAGCTACAATGAAGCAATATAGTCAGCTAGGTGTGAATCTTGAATCTTATTGAGGAAAACAAGAATAATTCCTGGGTCCTTTTTTCCTGTAATTGATAGATTGTTAAATGCTTCCTTCAGCATTCACTGTTAATTACAATACAGGAATTAAATATGATTGTGATGCAGATGAAATTTGCTACTAGTTCATTAGATCCCATTCCTATGTTTTCAATTACTTGTGCAGTGATATTCTTGCAATAATAAGACAGAAACTGTCTTATTGAAAGTAATGGATGACCTGTTGATAAATGCAGATTCTAACGCTATCTCCATCATGGTTTTGTTAGATCTCAGTGCTGCACTTGTAATGGATGACCTGTTGATAAATGCAGATTGTAACGCTATCTCCGTCATGGTTTTGTTAGATCTCAGTGCTGCACTTGTAATGGATGACCTGTTGATAAATGCAGATTCTAACGCTATCTCCGTCATGGTTTTGTTAGATCTCAGTGCTGCACTTGTAATGGATGACCTGTTGATAAATGCAGATTCTAGCGCTATCTCCGTCATGGTTTTGTTAGATCTCAGTGCTGCACTTGTAATGGATGACCTGTTGATAAATGCAGATTGTAACGCTATCTCCGTCATGGTTTTGTTAGATCTCAGTGCTGCACTTGTAATGGATGACCTGTTGATAAATGCAGATTCTAGCGCTATCTCCGTCATGGTTTTGTTAGATCTCAGTGCTGCACTTGTAATGGATGACCTGTTGATAAATGCAGATTCTAACGCTATCTCCGTCATGGTTTTGTTAGATCTCAGTGCTGCACTTGTAATGGATGACCTGTTGATAAATGCAGATTGTAACGCTATCTCCGTCATGGTTTTGTTAGATCTCAGTGCTGCACTTGTAATGGATGACCTGTTGATAAATGCAGATTCTAGCGCTATCTCCGTCATGGTTTTGTTAGATCTCAGTGCTGCACTTGTAATGGATGACCTGTTGATAAATGCAGATTCTAACGCTATCTCCGTCATGGTTTTGTTAGATCTCAGTGCTGCACTTGTAATGGATGACCTGTTGATAAATGCAGATTCTAACGCTATCTCCGTCATGGTTTTGTTAGATCTCAGTGCTGCACTTGTAATGGATGACCTGTTGATAAATGCAGATTCTAACGCTATCTCCGTCATGGTTTTGTTAGATCTCAGTGCTGCACTTGTAATGGATGACCTGTTGATAAATGCAGATTGTAACGCTATCTCCGTCATGGTTTTGTTAGATCTCAGTGCTGCACTTGTAATGGATGACCTGTTGATAAATGCAGATTCTAGCGCTATCTCCGTCATGGTTTTGTTAGATCTCAGTGCTGCACTTGTAATGGATGACCTGTTGATAAATGCAGATTCTAACGCTATCTCCGTCATGGTTTTGTTAGATCTCAGTGCTGCACTTGTAATGGATGACCTGTTGATAAATGCAGATTCTAACGCTATCTCCGTCATGGTTTTGTTAGATCTCAGTGCTGCACTTGTAATGGATGACCTGTTGATAAATGCAGATTCTAACGCTATCTCCGTCATGGTTTTGTTAGATCTCAGTGCTGCACTTGTAATGGATGACCTGTTGATAAATGCAGATTGTAACGCTATCTCCGTCATGGTTTTGTTAGATCTCAGTGCTGCACTTGTAATGGATGACCTGTTGATAAATGCAGATTCTAACGCTATCTCCGTCATGGTTTTGTTAGATCTCAGTGCTGCACTTGTAATGGATGACCTGTTGATAAATGCAGATTCTAACGCTATCTCCGTCATGGTTTTGTTAGATCTCAGTGCTGCACTTGTAATGGATGACCTGTTGATAAATGCAGATTCTAACGCTATCTCCGTCATGGTTTTGTTAGATCTCAGTGCTGCACTTGTAATGGATGACCTGTTGATAAATGCAGATTCTAACGCTATCTCCGTCATGGTTTTGTTAGATCTCAGTGCTGCACTTGTAATGGATGACCTGTTGATAAATGCAGATTGTAACGCTATCTCCGTCATGGTTTTGTTAGATCTCAGTGCTGCACTTGTAATGGATGACCTGTTGATAAATGCAGATTGTAACGCTATCTCCGTCATGGTTTTGTTAGATCTCAGTGCTGCACTTGTAATGGATGACCTGTTGATAAATGCAGATTCTAACGCTATCTCCGTCATGGTTTTGTTAGATCTCAGTGCTGCACTTGTAATGGATGACCTGTTGATAAATGCAGATTCTAACGCTATCTCCGTCATGGTTTTGTTAGATCTCAGTGCTGCACTTGTAATGGATGACCTGTTGATAAATGCAGATTGTAACGCTATCTCCGTCATGGTTTTGTTAGATCTCAGTGCTGCACTTGTAATGGATGACCTGTTGATAAATGCAGATTCTAACGCTATCTCCGTCATGGTTTTGTTAGATCTCAGTGCTGCACTTGTAATGGATGACCTGTTGATAAATGCAGATTGTAACGCTATCTCCGTCATGGTTTTGTTAGATCTCAGTGCTGCACTTGTAATGGATGACCTGTTGATAAATGCAGATTGTAACGCTATCTCCGTCATGGTTTTGTTAGATCTCAGTGCTGCACTTGTAATGGATGACCTGTTGATAAATGCAGATTCTAGCGCTATCTCCGTCATGGTTTTGTTAGATCTCAGTGCTGCACTTGACACTGTGGATCATGACATTCTTTTAGATCGTCTTCAAAAATGGGTGGGGCTTGAAGGAAATGTTTTGATGTGGTTTCGATCCTATCTGTCAAATAGACAATACTTTGTTTCAATGGGAGAGTTTTCATCTCTCTCTCTCTCTCTCTCTCTCTCTCTCTCTCTCTCTCTCTCTCTCTGATTGTGGGAGGAGCCAGGTGGTGAGTGGAGCGCGGGAGTTGTGATTCAGGAGAATCTAAGCTTTTGCAATTATTATTAATATATATTTATATTTTTGTGTTTTATGTAAAATTTGTTTGTTTGTTTGTTGGTTTATCGTAATAGTTTTAGTATATTTGTGAGTCATTGTTGTTTGTTTAGCTGATCATAGATCAGCAGAAACGCCGATATGGCGTGTAGTTCGGGGGGAGGGGGGGTACTGACTCGCCGGCACGGCTGCCGCTGTGTGCCTGATATCGGGGTGTCCAGTGGAGGAATGCCTGGTGGCAGTAGGAGAGGTTGTGGGCTTCAACAACATAAAATCAGCTTCAAGGATGAATAAAGTTCTAGTCATTTTTTTAAACTGATTTGGATTTGGTATACAAGCTAGTAGAGGAGGGGTTTAGTGTGCAGAGGTCTTTTATTGAAGTTTCACCTTTAGTAACACCCGTAACCAAAGTAATACTGTCTAATGTCCCTCCCTTCTTAAAAAACGAGTTATTGGAAAGAGAGTTAGCAAGATATGGGAAATTGATGTATCCCATTAAGACGATCCCTCTAGGATGTAAAACTCCCAGTGTTAAACATGTCTTGTCTTTTAGAAGACAAGCGTTTATTTTACAACACAATCCTAATTTAGTTATTGAAGTAGCGTGTAATTTTAATGTCGAGGGGATGAATTGTGTTGTTTTTGCTAGTTCTGATACGATGAGGTGTTTTAAATGTGGAGCTCAGGAACATCAAAGGAAACAGTGTCCGAGAAACAGGGATCGGGCTGAAGCAGAGCAGGATAAGTGAGCTCCTGGTGGGGAGGAGGCTAGGGGCGATCGGGGAGAGCGGGAGGACGAGCAGCCCCTGGAGCCAGCAAAGCCCGAGTCGGCGGAACCAGCAGAGCCTGAGGCAGTGGTGCCTGAAGCAGCAGCGTCAGCCGTGCCTGAAGCAGTCGACACCGCAGCATAAGAGACACAGCCACAGCCAAGCACAGACAGCCTCAGGGCAAGAGACTGGACAAAGCCAAGAAGAGTTTGAAATGGTGGCGAAAAAAAAGAAAAAGAAAAACAAACAGTCTGAAGAAGGAGAGCACAAGCGAGACCCTGGGTTAGTGTTTGTGGGCAGCGGGGAGAAGACTCAGTCCCCCGGCGTGAAAGTTGCGGAGAGCGGAGGCGATCCCCAGCCGATGCCAGAAGAGGAACTGACGTCTTCCCCGGAGGCTGTGCCACCTTGCCCTGAGGAAGAAGGCACAAGCACAGAACTGCCCCAGTCTGACTACGAGACAGGTAGCAAGACAAGGGGCACAGAGGCTGAAGCTGTGGCTGTGGAGAGCGGCGAGACCGCTGAAAAAGACGGTGCAGACGGCGATGAAGATGAGGGCATGTACGAGTCGTTTGACGGGGGGCTCTCTGATTCCTTGTTAATCTCGGACGTCCCTGACAGCCAACCCATCAGGAAAAAACTCTATACACTGCAGTACATTTGCAACTTTCTCGACAGTACCAAAGGTAAGAGGAGAGTGGACATTAAAAGTTTTTTTCCTGATTTAAAATTGTTTTTACATTCTGCGCATGTAGTCTCCAGGAAGTCCACACTTCAGGAGCTAGATCAGCAGAAGAGATACCGTTTAAAAAAAAGTAGTACAGACGGTACAGAAAATGATACGTTCAAAAACATTACTTTAAAATTGATTTTAATACTTAATAATTTAATGGATTTTTTTATTTTTTAGTGTTTGTTTTAACTTGATGGTCTTAAATATTTTAACCGCCATGGAAAAGTCTATTTTTATTTCCTTTAACGTTAATGGCTGTAGACAGTCTTTTAAAAGAGCAGTTATTTGATTTTTTAAAGCAGAAAAGGGCTGGGGTTGTGTTGCTGCAGGAGACGCACACTGAGCAGGAGAATGAGGCGGTCTTGCGGTCAGAGTGGGGAGGTCAGTGTGTGTTTAGTCACGGCTCCAGCACCAGTGCGGGAGTAGCGGTGCTTTTTAAATCAGACATGGCTGTCACTGTAAAGCAAGTAGAAGAGATTGAGAAAGGGCAGCTTTTAAAAGTACAAACACAAATAGCTGGTTTTAATTTTACTTTTATAAATATTTATGCGCCAAATAGAGGAAGAGAAAGAACTGTATTGTTTAATAAGTTGAATCAGACCATTTTAAAATACAATAATAATGACATATTAGTGGTTGCCGGTGATTTTAATTGCACTGTAGATTTTACAAAGGATAGGAATACTGAGGAGCTAAATCCTCAATCCTCCAGATTGCTGACTGCAGTTTTACCTGGTTGGCGTATGGAGGTGTCTGCACCCTCATGCCCGACAGTACACCTGGTCCCAGTCTCGTAACAACTACACATCTAGAGCACGACTGGACCAGCTTTATTCATTCCGTTGTCACCTCAATTTTGTAGGGGCAAGTATCATTCCTAATAGTCTGTCAGACCACCACTGCTTGTTAATTAATGTACTTATTCCAACTGAAGGGCACAAATCTTCTTATTGGCATTTCAACATTCAATTTTTAAAAGACTGTAAATTTGGAAATATTTTTAAAGAGTTTTGGAAAATCTGGCAAAAACAAAAGAACAATTATCAAGATTTAAGGCAGTGGTGGGACATTGGGAAAAAACAAATTAAATTTTTTTGTCAGCAGTACACCCTGGAGGCAACCAGGTCACTAGACAAAGCAGTCAGGGAGTTAGAGAGAGATATTCTTAATTTAGAAAATAACGAAGATCACTCTAATGAGCAAACCTTCCAAAAAATAAAAGAAAAAAGAAATGTGCTGGGCAGCTTCCTGGAGGAGAAGGTGAAGGGGGCGTTGGTGCGTTCTCGCTTCGTGGAGCTGAGGGACATGGATGCACCCACTTCCTTCTTCTTTGGCTTGGAGAAAAAGAGAGCATGCAGCCAGCAGCTGAGGTGTGTGCGGTCGCCCTGCGGCAGAGAACTAAACAGCAGAGAGGAGATCAGTGAGGCAGCTGTGCAGTTCTACAAGCAGCTATTCACTAAAGAACAGTGTGATCCTGATGACACAGAGACCCTGCTCCAGGATCTACCCAGCCTGAGTGAGGAGGAGCAGCGAGGACTGGATACAGAGCTGACCTTCGAGGAACTGACCACTGCAATGACACAGCTCTCCAGTGGGAAGGCACCTGGGATAGATGGCCTCCCCGCTGAGTTTTTCAAACATTTCCGGGCAGTGATCGGGGAGGACTTCTTCCAGGTGCTGAAGGAGAGTCTGGAGAGAAAAGAACTGCCTCTCAGCTGCTGCAGGGCAGTGATCACACTGCTGCCCAAGAAAGGAGACCTCTGCCTTTTGAAGAACTGGAGACCTGTTTCGCTTTTATGTGCAGATTCGAAAATAATTTCTAGATGTCTCGCAATAGACTTAAAAAGTCTTTAATACATAAAGATCAAAGTTATTGTATCCCAGGAAGATCTATTTTTGATAACCTGTTTTTAATTAGAGATTTTTTTAACTTTGAGTGAAACATGTCATTTTAATGTGGGATTGGTCTCCCTTGATCAAGAGAAGGCTTTCGATAGGGTCGACCACACCTACCTTGTGAAAGGCCTGAGAGCCTTTGGATTTGGCCCTGTTTTTATTTCCTACATCAAGCTTTTATACACTAATGTTTTTAGTGTTTTAAAGATTAATAATGGGTTGAGCAAACCTCTCTCAGTGAGCAGGGGCATTAGACAGGGCTGCTCTCTGCTGGCATGCTGTATTCATTGACTATAGAGCCAGTGTTGCATCTTCTGAGGGGCAGGTTGTCTGGCTGGGCAGTGCCTGCCTCACCCGTCCCTGTCTCTGAGAAAGTATCAGCTTACGCTGATGATGTGAACGTGTTTGTGTGCAGTGATGGGGACGTCCAGGTCCTGAAGGAGAGCTTGGCAGTGTTTCAGAGGGCATCCTCAGCACGGATAAACTGGGCAAAATGCAACACCTTCCTGTCAGGCGGTTGGCAGGAGAGGGGGCCCCCCACACTGCCTCAGGCCCTGCAATGGGACAGGACTGGGATTAAGGTGCTGGGGTGTTCTTTGGGACAGAGCTGTTCATGCAGAAGAACTGGGAGGGCCTGGTGGATAAGGGGAGGGGGCGGCTGCACAGCTGGCAGGGGCTGCTGGCTCAGCTGTCATTCAAGGGGAGGGTCCTGGTCATCAATAATTTGGTGGCCTCAATGTTATGGGACAAGCTGACGTGTCTGGACCCCCCACGGGGAATGGTAGAGGAGATTCAGAGGATATTGCTGGATTTCTTCTGGAGCAGGAGACACTGGCTGAGGCCGGCAGTCCTGTACCTCCCCACTGATGAAGGGGGGCAAGGCCTGGTCAGCATTGCCAGCAGGGTGGCAGCCTTCAGACTGCAGGCAGTGAAAAGGCTCCTGTATGCTGAGGAAGGTGCTCACTGGAGAGAGATAACCTTTTATTTTCTGAGAAGAGTAGGAGGAATGGGGTTAGATCGGAGCCTGTTCTTAATTGATTTTTCCAGGTTAGATAAGACAGGTCTCCCCTCTTTTTATGTTAATGTTTTTAAAATGTGGCAGACAGTAAGAGTGGAGAGGGAGGAGGGGTCACTAGAGGAGCCCCTCTTCTTTAATCCTTTCTTTCCTATTCAGTTTTTTCAGTCGTGGGTGCTGTGTGCCAGTTTTGTTAAGGTCGGTATAACCCGACTGGCCCACCTGATCCTGTCAGGCCACCCCTGTTGGATCTCAGCGGCTCAGCTGGCCGGACGGCTGGGCTGGCGCTCGGAGAGGCTGGCTGAGAGAATAATTAATGAGCTGAAGAACACTCCCCCCGAAACTCAAGGAGGCTTTGGGGGAGGGGCTAGCTGGGGAGTCAGATCAGGGAGGGGACCCCTTTTTCCCTATAGTTTTTTTATCCCCAGGTTTAGGTGAGGAAGAGGGAGTGAGAATAGGGAAAGTGGAGAGAGTAAAAAATATAGCTCCACACTGCAGAGGGGGAAAAGCTACATGAGCTGCATGTAAAAACAGTCCAGTCCAAGCAGCTAAAAGGGCTTGTAGACACAAAGTGGAGAAGCCATTTACAGGTAGCAGAAGAAAGAGAGCCAGTGTGGAGGGTGTACAAACTGCCCTTAACTAAAAGAGTAGGGGACCAGCAGCGGAGGATCCTGCACTGCGCCGTGTCTACGGGACGGTTCCTCCACAGTGGACCCCAGCATCAGTGCGGAGTGCTGTTTCTGTGGGGAGGAGGAGACAGTGTTCCACACCTTCAGTGATTGTGTCAGGCTGGGGTCATTCTTTCATCTCTTGCAGGGGCTCCTGCAAGCTTTTGGGGTGATTTTTAGCAAGGAGATTTTTATTTTTGGGTTCCCCTATAGTTTTAAATCAAGGAATAGGAGTGTTTTAATTAACTTTATTTTAGGGCAGGCAAAATTGGCCATTTTAAAATCCAGGAAAAATAAGATTTTAGAGGCAGGACTAACAGACTTTGTCCGATTGTTTCGTATTTTAGCAATCAGCCGGATAATGGTGGATTTTAATTATTTTAAAATGGTCAGTAACTTGGAGGGCTTTCAGGAGAGGTGGTGTGTGGGAGACGCCTTGTGTTCATTGAGTGAGGAGGGAGAGCTGCTGTTTAACTTCTAGTTTTAATTTATTTTTGTTTTATTGTTTTTACAGTGTTTTTATTACTTTACTATCAATCTGTTTTTACAGGAAAACACTGTTTAGTTTTTTTAATATTGGCTTTTTAGTGTTTTATTTATATTTTATGATCCTTTTATTTGGTTAAAATCTGTTTTTAAAAGAAGAACATGATGTTGTTTTTTAGGATTTTATGCTGATGCGCTGGGGAGGTTTCGGCTGTTCCCCGGAGCCAGAAAGTATCTTAATCGTGTTTTACCTTATTATTGTTATTGAATGGATTTAATAAAGGATCTCAAAAAGTCAAAACTCACTCTCTCTCTCTCTCTCTCTCTCTCTCTCTAATTCCGGAGGGTCGGGGGCTCTCACTCGCCGACACGGGGTACGGTGCCTGCCTGACCCCGGGGTGTCGGTGGAGGAGTGCCTGCTGGCAGTAGGAGAGGTGGTAGGTTTTGAAAATATTAGGTCAGCGTCAAGAATGAACAAAGCGCTGGTGATATTTTTAGCGGAGATGATGCTTGTAAACAGGCTGGTAGAGGAAGGGTTCACAGTGAAAGGTGAATTTGTTCAGGTCTCTCCCCTGGTGACTCCAAAATCTGTCTCGGTTTGGTAAACTTGTGTTCCCAATTAAAGATATCCCTCTGGGCTGCAAAAATAACAGTGTTAAGCACGTAATGTCGTTTAGAAGACAGGCGTTTGTTTTATTAAATGATCCTGTCACAAAGACGGCCAGAGTGGGTGGCGTCAGACCAGACAGGAATACACAGACACAGACAGTGGTTGTGATGAGCTGAGTGCAATGGCTGCACTCAGCGTTTATTAACAAATAAAAGGTTTTAACACAAAACAAAACAGGACACGGCACTACACGCCAAAATAAATAGACATACAAAACGACTAAACGCTAAACAGACGGTGCAGGACAGACAGACGAACAAACACGGTGAGTGAAAACACGTTAACTATTACTTTTACTATTATTATTATTTTACTTCACCTCCGTCTCCAATCCCGTTCTCCACTCACCGAACACCAACAACCAGTGAGTGAAAATGTGTCTCTATATATACTGTTGTGCTGGGATTCAATTACTAATTAATTATTCACTTGAATCCCAGCACGTGAATTAATTCTGTGCAACCCCGTGCTCGCATATTATATTTTAAATGCACGTGCGTGATGTGCAATCCCGTGCCTAAATACAAATCTACACTTTTTAAATACACGTGAAACACAGACCCGTTTATATCCCGTGTACCAATCTATACACCAACATTTACACACGCAACACGCAACACATAACACACAATTGCACACAGGGGCGGGGCACATTGCCACAATCCCAATCAAGTTATTAATGTAGCCTGGAATTTTAATGTAGAAGGGACTAATTGTGTGGTGTTTGTTAGTTCTGAAACGATGAGATGTTTTTTCTGCGGCGAGCAGGGACACCAGAGGAAAACCTGCCCGAGCAGGGAGGCTAGAGCCGAGACAGGACAGGAGCAGGGCAATGCTGGCGGGGAGGAAGTAGGGGCTGTTGGGGGTGAGCGGGAGGAAGAGTCGGCTCCTGCATCACAGCCAGAGCCCGTGGAGACCGAGGAGGAGGCAACTCAATCGCGGAAGGAGACCGGTGCAGATCCACCAACGCCAAGGCCTCGTACAAAGAGGGTGAGCCAGAGCCTGTCAGTGACGGGTTCGGAGCAAAATACAGCAACTGCTGAGAATGGTGAAGAACCATTCAAGGAAGTAGTTAAGAAGAAAAGATTTAAACATAAAGCTGCAGAGCTGCCAGATGGTAGAGTGCAGCAGGTGCAGAGCTCTGAGCCTGCGCTGACAGAGAGACTGCAAGCTCCAGCCGGGGCGCCAGTCTCTCATAACGCGGGGGAAGAGAACACAGCGGAGGGCGAGCCGGGTGTGGTGCAAGACTCTCCGCTGGCTGAATCTCAGCTGCCTGTAACAGTTGTGGCTGGAGAAAGGGAGGAGGCGGCAGAGGCCGGTGCTAAGGAACTGGAGGGAGCAGCGGAGGAGTTGACACTCGGGGGCGAGCAGGAGGACAGCGCGGATGAGATGGGAGAGGAGCTCTTAGACTCCTCGCTTATCTCAGACATCCCCGATAGCCAACCCGCCAGCAAGAAAAAACTATATACGCTGGAGCAGGTAAATAATTTTATGAAAGAAACAAAAGGGAAAAGAGGGGTAGAAATAGAGCATTTTTTCCCTGATCTAAGATTATTTCTCCACTCCGCTCATGTTATTACAAGGAAAGCAACAATAGAAGAATCTGATCAGCCCAAACAGTACAGATTAAAAAAAATTGTTAAGAAAATTAAGAAGGATCTGAACAATGGTTCAAAATTTCATGTTTAATAATGGCTGTGTTTTATTCTTTTATTACTTGTTTTAGTCTGTTGGGTTTACTTTCGGATTCGGCCCTGTTTTTATCTCTTATATTCAGCTTTTATATTCCAACATTTTTAGTATTTTAAAGATTAACAATGGGCTGAGTCAACCTTTCCCAGTGTGCAGGGGTATAAGACAAGGCTGTGCCCTGTCTGGTATGCTGTATTCGTTGGTTATAGAGCCCCTGATGCACCAGCTGAGGGGCAGGTTGGCTGGATGTACAGTGCCCTCCTTGCCCTCCACACCCTCCCCTGCCACAGTGAAAGTGTCTGCCTACGCAGATGATGTGACTGTTTTTGTGAGTGGGGATGCTGATGTTCAAGCACTGCAGCAAACTTTAAATGAGTTCCAGAAAGCATCGTCTGCCAGAGTAAACTGGGCAAAATGCGACACTTTCCTGTCTGGCAGCTGGGATGAGGGCACCCCTCTTGTCCTGCCTGAAGGGCTGGAATGGAACAGAACAGGCATTAAAGTGCTGGGGGTGTACCTCGGAACGCAGAATTATATGAGAAAGAACTGGGAGGGTCTGTTGGACAGGGTGAGGGGGCGGCTGCAGAGGTGGAAGGGACTGCTGGCCCAACTGTCCTTCAAGGGTCGGGTGCTGGTCATTAATAATCTGGTGGTCTCTAGCATGTGGCACAGGCTAATGTGCCTGGACCCACCCCGAGGCCTGGTGGAGGAGATCCAGAAAGTGCTGCTGGAGTTCTTTTGGAACGGGAGATACAGTGTGAGGCCGGCAGTTCTGTACCTCCCCAGTGATGAAGGGGGGCAGGGGCTGGTCAGCATTGCCAGCAGGGTGGCAGCCTTCAGGCTGCAGGCGGTACAGAGACTCCTGTACACTGAGGAGGAGGCTCATTGGAAGAGGCTAGCTTGTTTCCTCCTAAATAGAGTCGGGGGGCTGGGGTTAGGAAAACACCTGTTTTTAATTGAGAACACCAGTTTTTGTAAAGCAGGACTTCCTAGTTTTTACCAGAATATTTGAAGTGCCTGGCAGCTGGTGAGGGTGGAAAGGGATGAAGAGTCCCTGACTGGGCAGGCCCTGTTTGATGATCCCCTATTTTTTAATCCACTTTTTCCAGTTAAGTTCCTCCAGTCGATGACGCTTTGTGCCAGGTTTTTAAAAGTAGGTATAACCAGGATGATCCATCTGTTCAATCTTGAGCTCTCCTGCTGGTTAACTGCTTCCCAGCTAGCTGCACAGCTGGGCTGGCACTCAGAGAGGCTCGCAGAGAGACTGATGGTTGAGCTGAGGGGCTGCCTCTCCCCACGGCTCAGGGAGGTCCTGAGGGAGGAGCTGTCCAGAGGCACAGAGCAGAGACAGTGTTCCTTATTCCCTGGGGTGATTGTGTCACCAGCAGTAGGAGAGGGGGGTGGAGAGAATGGAGGGACATTGCTCACTTTGCGCAGTGTAGAGGAAATTGTTTTTCATGCAATGAATAGTAAAATTATATATAAATTGTGTGTTAAAGCCATGGAGTACAATAGGCTAAGGGGTCTGGTAGATTCCAAGTGGAGAGTTCACTTATCTGTAGAGGAGGGGCGCAGGCCGGTGTGGAGGGTGCTGTACAAGCCGCCCCTCACTAAGAGAGTTGGGGACCTGCAGTGGAGGATTCTCCATGGCATTGTGTCCACGGGCAGGTTTCTCCACAGAGTGGACCCCAGTATTAGTGAGCAGTGTGCTTTCTGCTCAGCAGAGGAAACCATTTATCATGCTTATAGTGAGTGCGAGAGGCTGTGGCCACTTTTTAATTTACTGCAGGGAATCCTGAACGTTCTAGGGGTTGTTTTTAGTAAGGAGCTTTTTATTTTGGGGGTTATGTACAGTTTTAAAATGAAAAACAGGTGTGTTCTAATTAATTTTTTATTTGGACAGGCAAAATTGGCTATTTTAAAGACAAGGAAAAACCAGCTCTCTGGTTCTGGATTGACCAGTGTGGTGGGTCAGTTTAGGGTGCTTGTGGTCAGCCAGATCAGAGTAGAGTTTGAGTATTTTAAACTGGTCAGTAATCTGGAGAGCTTCCAGGAGAGGTGGTGTGTGGGAGACGCCTTGTGTGCTTTGAGTGAGGAGGGGGAGCTCCAGTTTTTGTACTAGTTTTTAATTTTATTTTTACTGTTTTACAGTGTTTTTATTATTTTTGGTTTAATCTGTTTTTTAACAGAAAGAAAACACTGTTTTTTTTTCAATTGATTTTTTATGATCCTTTTTTATTTAAAATCTATTTTTAAGGAGAACATGATGTATTTTAAGATTTTTAATATTGATGTCTTATTTTTGTTATGTTTTACCTTTATTGATTTTTAATGGATTTTAATTGGAAAGTTTAATAAAGGATCTTAAAAGTCAAAAAGTCTTCTCTCTCTCTCTCCCTCCCTCCCTCCCCCTAGGTAAGGTTATTCATAAACATGATGTTAGCTTCCACTGCTATGCTGATGACACACAATTGTACATCTCTGTGAAACCTGGTGACACTTCCAATATACCTGTACTATTGGACTGCATTTCTAAAATCAAAATTTGGATACCCAAGATTTCTTACAGTTAAATTCTGACAATACTGAGGTCTTAGTAGTTGGTTCTGGTTCTCAGAAACAAAAAGAAGTTGCTAGGAGTCAAATTGGATTCTGAACTAAGTTTTGAGACACACATTAAAAAATTATCTTTTTACCACCTTAGAAATATTGTTACAATCAGATCTTTTATCTCGTTTACTGATGTTGAAAAATGAGTCCATGCTTTTATTTCTTCTAGATTATTGTAATTCCCTCTTTGCCGGACTCCCTAGCCACGCTATGTCTCGGTCGCAGCTTGTGGAGAATGCAGCTGCTAGAGTTTAACTAAAACAAAAAAGACACATTACTCCTGTGCTGGCATCTCTGCACTGGCTCCCAGTAAAATACAAGATTGATTTTAAGATTTTAATGTTAACATATAAAGCTCTAAATGGGATGGCTCCAGATTATTTGACAGAGATGTTGACTCCCTATGAGCCTCGACGGGTATTGAGGTCTGCTAGTTGTGCCCTTTTTTTGTGTAATTTTTATTGTATTATTGTAAAATATACTGCTCTGTTTTAACTGTCTGTAAAGCGCTTTGAACAACCGTGTATGAAAGGCGCTCTATAAATAAAGGTTATTATTATTACTATATTATTACTATGTTATTTCCGAAAGCCAGATTAACATTTTTCAAAGAGATTTAGCAGAGAGATATGCAGACAACTGAGCAACAACAACCTTTTCCAAGACTTTTGCAAGGAAAGGTAAATTAGAAATGGGACGATAATTAGACAAGACATCAGGATCCAATGCAGATTTTAAGTACTGGCTTTACAATTGCCAACTTTAAACTAGATGGAACTGTTCCAGTTTTTAGAGAGAGATTCACAATATTACAAATCACAGGAGCAAGCGTATCCGCACAACGACGGACAATATTACAAATCCCAGGAGCAAGCGTGTCCGCACAACGACGGACAATATTACAAATCACAGGAGCAAGCGTATCCGCACAACGACGGACAATATTACAAATCACAGGAGCAAGCGTATCCGCACAACGACGGACAATATTACAAATCCCAGGAGCAAGCGTGTCCGCACAACGACGGACAATATTACAAATCACAGGAGCAAGCGTATCCGCACAACGACGGACAATATTACAAATCACAGGAGCAAGCGTATCTGCACAACGACGGACAATATTACAAATCACAGGAGCAAGCGTATCTGCACAACGACGGACAATATTACAAATCACAGGAGCAAGCGTATCCGCACAACGACGGACAATATTACAAATCACAGGAGCAAGCGTATCCGCACAACGACGGACAATATTACAAATCACAGGAGCAAGCGTATCCGCACAACGACGGACAATATTACAAATCACAGGAGCAAGCGTATCTGCACAACGACGGACAATATTACAAATCACAGGAGCAAGCGTATCCGCACAACGACTGACAATATTACAAATCACAGGAGCAAGCGTATCCGCACAACGACGGACAATATTACAAATCCCAGGAGCAAGCGTATCCGCACAACGACGGACAATATTAATCAGCCAAGGATCAAAAGAACACAAGGTGGAACGGGCTTTATTGAGAATATCTAAAACATCAGGATGCAGGGCTGCTGGTTATTCCTAGGGTCAACAAAAGCAACACGGGAGGCAGGACTTTTTCTTGTACAGCTCCGAAATTATGGAATCCACTGCATTGACTCTAGATCGAATCCACTGCATTGGCTCTAGATCGAATCCACTGCATTGGCTCTAGATCGAATCCACTGCATTGGCTCTAGATCGAATCCACTGCATTGACTCTAGATCGAATCCACTGCATTGACTCTAGATCGAATCCACTGCATTGGCTCTAGATCGAATCCATTGGTTTGCATCTAGGTGTAACTACTCTTGGACTCAGATCCATGTGATTAAAAAGCACTATTGTCCTGAAAACACTTCTGCCTTGGCTGTTTCTGGTTACAATACCTGCTGAACTTATTACCACATTCGTATTGTAGATTTCCTGGCTAGTAACTGTTGCCAATAGAGCGCTATCTGAAGCTGACGGAACACGAAGCCACTTTGTGGCTTGGAATTTGGTTTCAGGAGACTAGGTTTCAGGCCACTACATGCTACACCAGGGGAGGCTTGGAGTTTGATACAGTAAAAACTAGGTATTTTGGTATCCTGGAAACAGGTTTCAAGCCACTGTTACTGAAAAGGATTTAGATTGGTTTGCATTATACAGCTTGAAGTGTATTGTAATGGCTACATACCTCCAGGCAACATTTTCTGGGAACCTTTCAAGAAACTAGTTACAGTATTTCATTGTTTTTTTACACATTTTCATGTGTAAAAATCAACCTCACATGAAAAAATAAACCTCACATGAATTTCCATTTCAGAAACTTGGAAATATTTCTTAAATGTTGCTTTAACATTTCCTAGAAAAGTTTGTCTGGTGCTTCATGGCCTGTCACAAAGACGGCCGGAGTGGGTGGCGTCAGACCAGAAGCAGGAAATAAAACGACAGAGAAGTGTGGTTTGGTGAAGCTGAGTGAATGGTTTCGCTCAGCATTTAATAAACAGAACAGAAAATAAAAAGGTTGTACAAACAAAACACAGGGCACAGCACTGGTAGCCCAAATAAACAGATAAACAAAAATGGACTACACAGACAAACACGGTGGGCTTCTACTTTTCACAATTATTATTACAATTACCTCCGTCTCCAATCCCGTTCTCACCTCACCTCACCTCCAATTAATTATTCACTTGAATCCCAGCACGTGAATTAATTCTGTGCAACCCCGTGCTCACATACTATACTTTAAATGCACGTGCAGTGATGTGCAATCCCGTGCCTAAATACAAATATACAATTTAAATCACACGTGAAACACAGACCCGTTTATATCCCGTGTACCAATCTCTATACACCAACACTAACACACGCACGCAACATACAACACAGAAATGCACACAGGGGCAGAGCACATTGCCACATGGCCTTAAAAAACTCAAATGATACAAATCTTTTAAAAATATTCATATTTTCATTTTTCTATTTAAATTAGTCACGAAACATAATGTTTGTTTGCCAAGTTTAGTGTAGGCTTTAAAACCACAGCTGTTCAATGCCATTGTCTTTCAGAATCAGCTGGAAATTAATACAAACTTTCCACTACTGTGAATCACCCTCCTTAGAATCAAAGTAAAACCCACTCAGCTGAACCACATTATAAATCAATGGAGTCCAACATGATGACTGACAACTTACAACTGTGTTTAAGTTGAACTGCTTACTTAAAAATCCTCTATGTTGTGTGAAGCTCGTAACATCTGAAAGTAACTGAGTTAAACAGTCTCAGATAAGACTGGTACTTTACAAGCCTTTTTGTTTTCTTCTTCTGACTGTAGATGAATGTTGTGACGGGGCACAAAGCAATTACAGTGGCACACTGCACACTGGCAGAAGCAGTCATTAAACATTGCTTGCCACAAAGAAGCAAACTATAATAAAATCAAAACTAAGCCCATAATTGACTCATTAATCTTTCAGGGTTTGTAAGCTACAGGGCCAGATGTAATTGAAAAAACCCACAAAACCCCCAACCTAAAAGAAACAATACATTGTGTGTAATATAAAAGGTGCGCTCGAACTGAGCTTTCCAAGACACGGAGTGGTGGATAAAGGACATGTTTTGCTGGAATAGCAGCAGACAATATGGTATTAAAACAGTTATGAAATGAAATTCATTAACAATATAGAGTATCCTTGGAAATAAAGCATGCCTGATAAATTCAGCTCAATTAGCACAGCCAGTCTCAAAGAGGGAGGACAGTGATGAGGAGGGCAGCTCCTCTCCTCAAAGAGCTTGCCTACAGCAAGTGGTGAGTGAATACAGGTGAGTGCAGTGCAGAGCGGATACTAAACAGACAGACAATGATTTCCAGGTGCAAGGGTGTTTATTGATTTAATTAACAATGTCCAGAGCCTCATGGCAAACACCTGTAAAACACCTGAGTGAGGTAACCAGTGGTGTACCACAGGGATCAGTATTAGGTCCTCTGCTATTCCTAATCTACATTAATGATTTAGACTCTGATATAGTAAGCAAACTCGTTAAATTTGCAGACGACACAAAAATAGGAGGAGTGGCAGACACTGTTGAAGCAGCAAAGGTCATTCAAAATGATCTAGACAGCATTCAAAATTGGGCAGACACATGGCAAATGAAAATTAATAGAGAAAAGTATTGCATATGGGCAATAAAAATGTTCATTATAAATATCATATGGGAGATAGTGAAATTGAAGAAGGGAACTATGAAAAAGACCTAGGAGTTTATGTTGACTCAGAAATGTCTTCATCTAGACAATGTGGGGAAGCTATAAAAAAGGCTAACAAGATGCTTGGATATATTGTGAGAAGTGTTGAATTTAAATCAAGGGAAGTAATGTTAAAACTCTACAATGCATTAGTAAGACCTCACCTAGAATATTGTGTTCAGTTCTGGTCACCTCGTTACAAAAAGGATATTGCTGCTCTAGAAAGAGTGCAAAGAAGAGCAACCAGAATTATCCCGGGTTTAAAAGGCATGTCGTATGCAGACAGGCTAAAAGAATTGAATCTATTCAGTCTTGAACAAAGAAGACTACGCGGCAATCTGATTCAAACATTCAAAATCCTAAAAGGTATAGACAATGTCAACCCAGGGGACTTCTGTGACTTGAAAAAAGAAAAAAGGACCAGGGGTCATAAATGGAGATTAGATAAAGGGGCATTCAGAACAGAAAATAGGAGGCACTTTTTTACACAGAGAATTGTGAGGGTCTGGAACCAACTCCCCAGTAATGTTGTTGAAGCTGACACCCTGGGATCCTTCAAGAAGCTGCTTGATGAGATTCTGGGATCAATAAGCTACTAACAACCAAACGAGCAAGATGGGCTGAATGGCCTCCTCTCGTTTGTAAACTTTCTTATGTTCTTAAATAATAATGATGGAGTGATACAGCGGCGTGTATCACTCTGTATTTGTAATTCCCGGGTTTGACCCGTAACCAAAAGTCCAGTTTTACACACCAACACTAAACACAAAACACAAACACAGTTCTTAGTGATAGTGAATACGTGCAAGTGGTGTAATACAGTTCTCTGTGAAATGCAGGGGTGAAAGTGATGTCCGGGTTTATGCTGGCTTTCGCTACAGCTCCGGATCGTGCAACTGGTAGTCTATTAAAAACAGACGACAGTTAACAAAACACTAAAAAACACAAGACAAAACTCACGGTTCATGATACAGCACACAGACTCCTTGTAGGTTTTCAACACTAACCACTTACCAAGGACCACATCACGTACGCTAAGTCCACTATTTATATCCTCGCTCATGACCCCTAGGTTAACAAGCGCATCCGCTCCTCCAATCCTCGGATGCCACACCGTTTACCGTCTGGGTCATTGAGTTTGGATACTGTAGCTGCGCCCCTTTCCTAAATGACCAACTTCCACCTACCCTACAGAATAAATTGTCGTGCCATGTAGTTAAGGGTACTCTGTTCCTGTTACACAGTCCCCTCACAGGTCGAGAGGGAGATCTAACACCAAGTACCATTCGATCTCTGTCACAAGCAGACATACCCAGAATGCAATGTGTTGAAGCGCACGTCTGCAATGAGGAGGGCAAACAGCTCCCTCTCCTCAAAGAGCTTGTCTATAGCAGACATACCCAGAATGCAATATGTCGATGCGTATGTCTGCAATGAGGTAGGCTTGTCTATAGCAGATATACCCAGAATGCAATGTGACCAGCGTTGTATGAAAGTCAGTGATCTACCAGACAGGCAACAACTCAAAATATAGAATGAAAAACATAAATCAACCTGCTCTTATCTACAGTGTGGTGGAACAAAAATAACGTTGCACACACTGTACTTGGGTTATTAAAACATTAAATATGGGTTCATTATAAAAGTAATGTGATAATTATGGCCATATAAATTGAGACAATGAAATGATAAAGCATAGGCTAGAATTAAGGATTTGTGCTGCTGTACGCTGTATGCAGTTTTATTTTTAACATTGAAAAAGTTCTTAATAAAATAGAAAGTTAATAAAATTCACTTACTGAACCAACAAAGCAGTGATCAGATTCTCCACTTTCAAAAAGAACCACATCCTTTACAAAGACAGCGACGGCCCTCAGAATGAAAGACATGAACAGGTGTATGTGTATGTAGTTTCTTGTGCAGTGCAATTTCCTGGAAAGAAATAAGAAATGCACCATAGAATGACATTGTGAAATGTTTTGCACTAGAAAGACTTCTGCTTTGTAACATACAGTACATTCTGTTGTGTTATTAAAGGTTACAGGGCTGTGAACTTCTGTGTATTTGGGAGCATCAGCACAGTACAAATGACTGGACCTGGGCTGAAAGCTGAGGTCTCTTTACAGATTACCAGTGTCGATATAACTCATACACAAGCTTGAAGACCTTGAACTCTAGTGCATACCACTATATTGTTAATGTACACGTTTAAACAACCCAGCTACAATTCTCAGTGGAGCTCTCAGTGCGTTCGAGTACGCAGTCACTCATTCATGTACTACTGAAAGATTATTCTTTTTAATTAGAATTTCAAACAGGGTTTAAGCATCTGGTGCAATTAGCACTGTATGCCTTCAGGAGAGATCCACACTTTTAAATGAACCAGATCAAACAAATATCCACTGTAAAGAATATTACAAAATACAACGCTGTCAACTCCGCAGTCCTTACCTGAATACACATAGAGTGATCATGGCTACAGTCCTTACCTGAATACACATAGAATGATCATGGCTACAGTCCTTACCTGAATACACACAGAATGATCATGACTACAGTCCTGAATACACATAGAGTGATCATGGCTACAGACCTGAATACACATAGAGTGATCATGGTTACAGTCCTTACCTGAATACACATAGAGTGATCATGACTACAGACCTGAATACACATAGAGTGATCATGGCTACAGACCTGAATACACATAGAGTGATCATGGCTACAGTCCTTACCTGAATACACATAGAGTGATCATGACTACAGACCTGAATACACATAGAGTGATCATGGCTACAGACCTGAATACACATAGAGTGATCATGGCTACAGTCCTTACCTGAATACACATAGAGTGATCATGACTACAGACCTGAATACACATAGAGTGATCATGGCTACAGTCCTGAATACACATAGAGTGATCATGACTACAGACCTGAATACACATAGAGTGATCATGACTACAGACCTGAATACACATAGAGTGATCATGGCTACAGTCCTTACCTGAATACACACAGAATGATCATGACTACAGTCCTTACCTGAATACACACAGAATGATCATGACTACAGACCTGAATACACATAGAGGGATCATGACTACAGACCTGAATACACATAGAATGATCATGGTTACAGTCCTTACCTGAAAACACATAGAGTGATCATGGCTACAGACCTGAATACACATAGAGTGATCATGGCTACAGTCCTTACCTGAATGCACACAGAATGATCATGGTTACAGTCCTTACCTGAATACACATAGAATGATCATGACTACAGACCTGAATACACATAGAGTGATCATGGCTACAGTCCTTACCTGAATGCACACAGAATGATCATGGTTACAGTCCTTACCTGAATACACATAGAATGATCATGACTACAGACCTGAATACACATAGAGTGATCATGGCTACAGTCCTTACCTGAATACACATAGAATGATTATGGCTACAGTCAGGGATATTAGAGACAAGCTGTGTCCAACAGTGTAGCCAATCTTCACTGTCCCAAAGAACTGGGTCTGGGAAAAAGAACCACAGCATAGTAAATAATACTAAAGAATGTATTAACAGGACAACAATACCTCCATATTTAACATGGTACACAGCGTGACGTATGAACGTAAAACTGATAGCTAAGACATGGTAAAAATATAATGCTCTGTAGTACACTGAGAGTCAACAGTATCTACAATTGCAGTCTGGCCCCAAGCCAGAAACAAATCTTAACGACATCACAAAGTCAGAAATCACGTGTCTCGTGTGAACAGTGAATCATCACCTTCCCTGTCATTCGGCTGCTGTTCTCAAGCCTTCTTTACACATCCAGAGGGTGACTCCCTTTCCAAGCATGTTCCTGTCACAAGCTGAACGATTCTGCTTTCCAGGTAAAAATGGGGCTCTGCTTTACAGCTTTCAGAAACTCTGTTTGTTTTAGCTATAGTTTTCATTATGCAGTGTAAAACAGGGAACACACTGTATCCCATCGCTTATTCTAATGTAATACACTGCAATTCAAAGTTGAAGTTCATTTCACTTCTTTTAAATGTGATTCCTAATGTATGGACTGGACTGGAGACAAACTGCAATGAGGTCTAAATGCTTTTTACTAAGAAAGGAAAGAAAAGCACCCAATAACTCTGCTGTTTTATTTAGGCACTTGTAGGTAGTCTTAAGTTGTTTCCTATTTGTAATATAACTGTATGGATCCTCCAAAAATGCGCTAATGACGATTTGGAGTATACAGTTTGAGAATCTGCTCCTAAATGTTAAAATGTCATAGTTTTAGTAAAACTGCCAGTCTGGAGTTCAACTTCATCAACATATCATCACATGAAGTGAGGGCAGAACTAAAAGCCCTTTCCTGATCACTGATAGATGAAGTGAGGGCAGAACTAAATGCCCTTTCCTGATCACTGATAGATGAAGTGAGGGCAGAACTAAAAGCCCTTTCCTGATCACTGATAGATGAAGTGAGGGCAGAACTAAAAGCCCTTTCCTGATCACTGATAGATGAAGTGAGGGCAGAACTAAAAGCCATTTCCTGATCACTGATAGATGAAGTGAGGGCAGAACTAAATGCCCTTTCCTGATCACTGATAGATGAAGTGAGGGCAGAACTAAAAGCCCTTTCCTGATCACTGATAGATGAAGTGAGGGCAGAACTAAAAGCCCTTTCCTGATCACTGATAGATGAAGTGAGGGCAGAACTAAAAGCCCTTTCCTGACCACTGATAGATGAAGTGAGGGCAGAACTAAAAGCCCTTTCCTGATCACTGATAGATGAAGTGAGGGCAGAACTAAATGCCCTTTCCTGATCACTGATAGATGAAGTGAGGGCAGAACTAAAAGCCCTTTCCTGATCACTGATAGATGAAGTGAGGGCAGAACTAAAAGCCCTTTCCTGATCACTGATAGATGAAGTGAGGGCAGAACTAAAAGCCCTTTCCTGATCACTGATAGATGAAGTGAGGGCAGAACTAAAAGCCCTTTCCTGATCACTGATAGATGGCCACATGTCTGCACAACTTGCATATGAAATTGCTTTTGTGGGACATTTTTTACTCACATGTTCCAATCTGTACATTCCATCGGTATGTTATTTCGGAACCACAGAGCATGCATTCAGCTGAAAGCCTGCTTGGAATGCTGGGGTAGATGAGACCATTCCAGTCATGCACTGCAGAGCCACACAGATAAACTTTACAAACCTCTTCCATAGCAGAAGTGTTGACATCGTAGCCACAAGCCACAGCATAGGAGACAGGATGCATGTCAGCCCAGCCTTGCTTAGTGCAGCTCCTCGTGACGTTACCTATGAAGCAACAATATACAGCAGCTTAGTAGCTTATTGATCCCAGAATCTTATCAAGCAGCATCTTGAAGGATCCCAGGGTGTCAGCTTCAACTGCATTACTGGAGAGTTGGTTCCAGACCCTCACAATTCTCTGTGTAAAAAAGTGCCTCCGATTTTCTGTTCTGAATGCCCCTTTATCTAATCACCATTTGTGACCTTGTCAAAAAAGTCCCCTGGGTCGACATTGTCTATACCTTTTAGGATTTTGAATGCTTGAATCAGATCATCGCGTAGCCTTCTTTGTTCAAGATTGAATAGATTCAATTCTTTTAGCCTGTCTGCATACGACATGCCTTTTGAACACAGGGTAATTCTGGTTGCTCTTCTTTGCACTCTTTCTAGAGCAGCTATATCCTTTTTGTAATGAGGTGACCAGAACTGAACACAATATTCTAGGTGAGGTCTTACTAATGCATTGTAAAGTTTTAACATTACTTTCCTTGATTTAAATTCAACACTTCTCACAATATATCCGAGCATCTTGTTGGCCTTTTTTATAGCTTCCCCACATTGTCTAGACGAAGACATTTCTGAGTCAACATAAACTCCTATGTCTTTTTCATAGATTCCTTCTTCAATTTCAGTATCTCCCATATGATATTTATAATGCACATTTTTATTGCCTGCATGCAATACCTTACACTTTTCTCTATTAAATGTCATTTGCCATGTGTCTGCCCAGTTCTGAATGCTGTCTAGATCATTTTGAATGACCTTTGCTGCTGCAACAGTGTTTGCCACTCCTCCAATTTTTGTGTCGTCTGCAAACTTAACAAGTCGAAAAGGCATGTTGTATGCAGACAGGCTAAAAGAATTGAATCTATTCAGTCTTGAACAAAGAAGACTACGCGGTGATCTGATTCAAACATTCAAAATCCTAAAAGGTATAGACAATGTCAACCCAGGGGACTTTTTTGACCTGAAAAAAGAAACAAGGACCAGGGGTCACAAATGGTGATTAGATAAAGGGGCATTCAGAACAGAAAATAGGAGGCACTTTTTTACACCGAGAATTGTGAGGTTCTGGAACCAACTCCCCAGTAATGTTGTTGAAGCTGACACCCTGGGGTCCTTCAAGAAGTTGCTTGATGAGATTCTGGGATCAATAAGCTACTAACAACCAAACAAGCAAGATGGGCCGAATGGCCTCCTCTCGTTTGTAAACTTTCTTATGTTCTTTTTACCATTAATAACCATACCCCCTAGCTCTCATAACCAGAGCCCTTTATCTCTCATAACCATTGATAACCAGAGTCCTGTAGCTCTCATAACCATTGATAACCACAGCCCTGTAGCTCTCTCATGACCATTGATTTACATGAATTGAGAATGGAAGTAGTAACTTACAGACTTTATTACCTCTTTTACTTGATATTTTTATAACATGTGGAATCAATGCTGTGTTTACATGTTGTTAGACTACAGAATACACACTCCACACCTACAATAACTACTTGTAGTATTTTACAAGCAATTAATATTCTGATTTGAACAGAAATCTTGATTTATGTGCTGTAATAGAATCCTTGATATATACAGAGATACATGCACACATGACTCCCTCTCCTAGTTCTTCTGCAAAATCATAGGTACAAAAACAAAACTCGAATTTGACATAATTGCCCTAGCTGTTCAGGTTCTTTATGGCGGTATTTCTTCTGGACAGCATACATATTTCACAATACTATTACTCAGTTCTGTATTTAATCAGGTGCGTTCTCATTTACAAAGGTCATGCAGTATTTCACAAAGTCAGGATACAAGTGTTAACTACAGCAGTCCATATAAATGAGGTAACTGTTCGAATCCTGTTGACCTAAATGAGGATTCATTTTAGTGTCATTCTGTGCGCTCATTAACCCTTAAAAAGCCAAGCTTTTGCTCACAGTTATAAGCTGTCCCATATTTTATTTTCTCAAGAGAATTTTGTTCCAGAAGCAAATAACATGACAAAGTATTAAAGGAAAAAAACTTTAAGTATGCAGGAGGTGCTTAATGCTTTGCAACTGGCCCTCCCACACCAGCACACCGATTCGAAGAGACTTCCTGACTAGAAACAGACCCGTCATGATACACAATAAACAAAACTGATATTCTTTTTACAGTGTAAAGTCATATTTTTAAATTCTGCATCTTGATAGAATGGATTCTGAAAAAAAAATATTTAAAAGTATTTTGTCCATTGCAGATTTAGCTTCTACTTCAATGTAGACACAAAACAGATGCCAGGTCAAATAAACTGTATATATATATATATATATATATATATATATATATATATATATATATATATATATATAGCAACAATATTGAAAGCAACGCTGCAGCAAGTTACAGACCACACTTGTGTGGGCTTTTAAAAAAACATTATCTGAAGAATCACAATGCATCTCAGTGCTTTCAGTTTTCAGGTTGTGTTTTTAACTGGCCTGTTGCAAGATTCAGTTGGCTAATTTATTCTTTTAGTTTCCTTTGTTTGATGTTGCTTTCATCATGCTTCTCAAATGCTTTATTGCACAGTATTCAATGGTTACCAAATCGCTGAGATTTGAAAACTGTTACCCAAGTACACACTGGGCTAGATTCTCAAAAGTATTTACTCTAATAAATTGGCAGCAATAGTGAAAGCACACTGAAATAAACAGACAAATGCAAATGTGTTTTTTTGTTTTTTTTTTAATTTATTTCACACACAAAATGTGTTAATGATGATTTGGAATAGTTCCAACGCAAACATACCGCAATTTGCATTTTCATTGCGACACAAAGTGAAAACGTTGCCGTGTGTACTAAGAGAAAATATGTTAATTAAGACAGCTGCGATATACTAATTTAAATATTCGTTGCATCTTCTAAGCAAGATCTCTAGCATTATACATTGTTCAAGTAATGAGGAGGAGTTGAGTTGTGGTTTGCTGCAGCAGAGGCTGCCCAAAGAATAACGTCTATACATGCAAGGTGCAGGAATCCAAATAACATTGTTTTTGTTAAATATAAACGTCACCTGTACAATGCATTCCGTTCTGTCTCTTACCTATTCTAATACTGGTGTGTGTGTGTGTGTGTGTATATATTATACAGTGCCTTGCGAAAGTATTCGGCCCCCTTGAACTTTGCGACCTTTTGCCACATTTCAGGCTTCAAACATAAAGATATGAAACTGTAATTTTTTGTGAAGAATCAACAACAAGTGGGACACAATCATGAAGTGGAACGAAATTTATTGGATATTTCAAACTTTTTTAACAAATAAAAAACTGAAAAATTGGGCGTGCAAAATTATTCAGCCCCCTTAAGTTAATACTTTGTAGCGCCACCTTTTGCTGCGATTACAGCTGTAAGTCGCTTGGGGTATGTCTCTATCAGTTTTGCACATCGAGAGACTGAAATTTTTGCCCATTCCTCCTTGCAAAACAGCTCGAGCTCAGTGAGGTTGGATGGAGAGCATTTGTGAACAGCAGTTTTCAGTTCTTTCCACAGATTCTCGATTGGATTCAGGTCTGGACTTTGACTTGGCCATTCTAACACCTGGATATGTTTATTTGTGAACCATTCCATTGTAGATTTTGCTTTATGTTTTGGATCATTGTCTTGTTGGAAGACACATCTCTGTCCCAGTCTCAGGTTTTTTGCAGACTCCATCAGGTTTTCTTCCAGAATGGTCCTGTATTTGGCTCCATCCATCTTCCCATCAATTTTAACCATCTTCCCTGTCCCTGCTGAAGAAAAGCAGGCCCAAACCATGATGCTGCCACCACCATGTTTGACAGTGGGGATGGTGTGTTCAGGGTGATGAGCTGTGTTGCTTTTACGCCAAACATAACGTTTTGCATTGTTGCCAAAAAGTTCGATTTTGGTTTCA
Organism: Acipenser ruthenus; assembly: GCF_902713425.1. NCBI lineage: Eukaryota > Metazoa > Chordata > Actinopteri > Acipenseriformes > Acipenseridae > Acipenser > Acipenser ruthenus. Next base: position 107,472,236 of record NC_081192.1, read on the forward strand.
TCTGACCAGAGCACCTTCTTCCACATGTTTGGTGTGTCTCCCAGGTGGCTTGTGGCAAACTGTAAACGACACTTTTTATGGATATCTTTAAGAAATGGCTTTCTTCTTGCCACTCTTCCATAAAGGCCAGATTTGTGCAGTATACGACTGATTGTTGTCCTATGGACAGAGTCTCCCACCTCAGCTGTAGATCTCTGCAGTTCATCCAGAGTGATCATGGGCCTCTTGGCTGCATCTCTGATCAGTCTTCTCCTTGTATGAGCTGAAAGTTTAGAGGGACGGCCAGGTCTTGGTAGATTTGCAGTGGTCTCATACTCCTTCCATTTCAATATTATCGCTTGCACAGTGCTCCTTGGGATGTTTAAAGCTTGGGAAATCTTTTTGTATCCAAATCCGGCTTTAAACTTCTCCACAACACAGTATCTCGGACCTGCCTGGTGTGTTCCTTGTTCTTCATGATGCTCTCTGCGCTTTAAACGGACCTCTGAGACTATCACAGTGCAGGTGCATTTATACGGAGACTTGATTACACACAGGTGGATTCTATTTATCATCATTAGTCATTTAGGTCAACATTGGATCATTCAGAGATCCTCACTGAACTTCTGGAGAGAGTTTGCTGCACTGAAAGTAAAGGGGCTGAATAATTTTGCACGCCCAATTTTTCAGTTTTTTATTTGTTAAAAAAGTTTGAAATATCCAATAAATTTCGTTCCACTTCATGATTGTGTCCCACTTGTTGTTGATTCTTCACAAAAAATTACAGTGTCATATCTTTATGTTTGAAGCCTGAAATGTGGCAAAAGGTCGCAAAGTTCAAGGGGGCCGAATACTTTCGCAAGGCACTGTATATATATATATATATATATATATATATATATATATATATATATATATATATGTATTGTAGCACAGCAGGGAGGGGGTTAAAATCCTCCCTGCCAAACACACATGACAATGTGTGGTATTGTTAATTTCCAATTGTTTTATTGTCTTGGCAGTTGGCCACATTATTGTAAATTACAGCCAGCTGTCTATACTTGTTTCTCTGGGGCATATAAACCCCAGAGTTAATTCATTCAGGGCTGCTGTGTGAAGAGCCCGACTGTGTGTGTAATCAGTCGTATCAAAGAAAGGTACTGTGTGTTCTTTTTCTGTGTGTAAACAGCTTAGCTGTCCGGTCCGTGGGCTCCGGTGTGTGTTTAGTTAGTGTTAGGATTTGTTTTCATTTTTGTTTATTTTGAATTATTAAAAGTGCACTTCAGCGCTAAAGTTCCAAGTTCCTGTGTGCTGGGTCTCCTTTATCGGGGCAAACAAACTTGAGTGAGTATGGCCGTGTTACAAGCTATATAAATGACTCTTGATTGTAAATCTCCCTCCTGACCTGTGAGGGCGCTAAGCAGCGAGAACAGAGTTCCTTGGACAGGCTGGTCTGACAGTTCTTTCCCAGGGTTAAAGGGAAGTTGGCCAGTCTGGAAGGGGGTGAGACTCTGTTGCAAGAACGCATTGACCCGGAAGGGAAACGACATGGCAGCCGCAGATTGGAGAGGAGGTTGCACTCGTTTACCAAGGGGTCATGTGTGACGGCATAAAAGGGGGCGGAGAATCGCAATCTGATCCTTCGCTTTGGTTTTGTAATCTAAACTACAAGTACTGTGAGAGACCCCAGAGAACGTAACAGTTTTGGGAGTGTTTTGTTTGTTTTTGTGTCTGTTAGTAATTGTATTGTTTGTGAATTACCAGACGGTTAACACGATTCCGGAGCTGTTGCCTTGGGCCAGCACAAAGCTGGAACAGCACTTCACCACTGTCACAAAATAAACTGTATCACCCACCACGAGCACTACAGCACACGCCCAGGACTGGTGACTGTGTTTGTATTATTGTGGGGCGGATATTATTATTTATTATGTGGGACTGCAATTCCCTTATTTACCCCGTGCAGTACACATTGGTGTGTATTGCCGGGGGATTATTGTTTGGTCGCCAGATCTGGAAACCATTAATAAAATCCTTTCCAAACTGGATTACAATCATCTCTGTCTGTTTCATTCACGCACTGCATCACTCCTGCACCTGCATCCACTCAGCCACTTTGTCACAGGCCCCCAGATTTACCCCTAAATAAAAAATGTGTTTCTATCAAAAATAATTTCACAATCATACAGGAGAAGCCCCTCACTAAACCGGATACATCTGTCTGACATTAGGTGGTATTGGGTTTTAAAAAAAACAAACAAAAAAAAAACGCCTATACAGTACAATAGTGAAATGAAATGAACACAAAGCGCACTTTCTTTTTACCTTGGCCTGTATGCTACTGGTATGGTAACACAAAATAAACCATGCTGCTGCATTGCACACACTGGTGTAATGCAAATAAAACATTATTTTAAATTGAAACTAAATGATTTTAGCGGGTTTTTTAAAATGATTATTATTATTATTAACTTGGCAGCCTAGACAGCTAACACAAAATAGATCATGGTGCTGCATTGACAAGTTGCGATACTTACAGGAGGACAGTCAATTCTCGTTTATATGAATTTCAAGGGACTACCAAATTTTGCATTATACCACTAATTTGTATTCATGAGTAGCCTATAAGCTAAATGTATACTGTCTGTTTTTATTGAAGTTAGTCAGGGGTGCAGTTGTAAACTGTGCACAATTACAAACCACCTGCACATTAATAGAATAGGTGTGTTTCCTATTCCTATAGAGAGGCGCAGAATGAGTGGCACACGTCGGAGGTTGAACCGCAAAGAAAAACTGCTGCTGCAAAGCATTCTTTAAAACGCCCAAATAGCATCGTGCCTGTTTAGTACATTTCACCCAAGACTTCCGACTCGTTTACAACTGGTTTGCGTCTATCGCGCAACACTTTAGTAAACCTACTCCAGTGTGTCTTCATTATTTAACTGACTTGCCTTAAGAATGAATTCTATTGAAAGTCATCTCTTTTTAAAATGATACAAGAAATACAAATGATCTCATTGCACTTTGATACTATTGTCACAGAAAAAAGCATAGCTATCCTCAAAGCTAATTAGAAGGCGCTGGTGCCTCTATGGACTGGTGTTGACACAAGATGTAAGTAATGAAAGCTGCCCCTTGACTCTACTCTGCTCACATTTAGACGTGGAATGCTAACACAATAGTGTTTACCATACTGTGCTTGAATGCATGTGTGTGTGTAACTCTAATGTCATAGTAACAGCGTTTGTTCAAAAGTACAAAGTTGTCCTTATGAGACTGGCTGTTTGAAGGATGAAATGCCTGTTGTCCCTTGTCAAGACAAGTTGTGTTACTCCATTGTAAAAGCACAGTAAATATTGATCTCGGTAAATTGCCAGCAAGTCAGACCTTCCACTTTGTGAGTGGAGGAGAGAGACATTTGCATTGGCTTTTTGTTTTCTTTGCATTACATTAGTAATACATTATTTTTTTTCTGAGTGATCAGCATTAGCAAATTTTACATTAATACAGTACAGTTGATATTGCACAAAAATGTTAATTACAATTCTAAATGCCATTGTGAAAACAGGCCTACAGACACTGTGCAGAGAAGTCTTTTACAAAAACACATTTTATTAATGCTTGAAAACCAAACTATGGCCATGAAAATCCCTTTCTGTAGGAAACAAACTCAGGGCTGGATTAACAGAGATCCCTGGGTGGGTGGGTGAATAGACTCAGGACTGGATTAATAAAGATCCCTGGGTATGCTGTGAATAGACTCAGGGCTGGATTAACAGAGATCCCTGGGTACGCTGTGAATAGACTCAGGGCTGGATTAACAGAGATCCCTGGGTACGCTGTGAATAGACTCAGGGCTGGATTAACAGAGATCCCTGGGTACGTTGTGAATAGACTCAGGGCTGGATTAACAGAGATCCCTGGGTACGTTGTGAATAGACTCAGGGCTGGATTAACAGAGATCCCTGGGTGGGTGGGTGAATAGATTTAGTCACACACTTCTTCAGGTGAGGGAGAAACTCCATATTTATAAAAAAAAAAAAGTAGGACAAATAGTGGGGATGATTAGGGGCCGTTGTCCAGTAAAATCATTATCCACGCATGTGCACAAGTTGAAGAAATGAACATGCAACAGCAAGGAGCTTCCTTCAATCCAATCAGCTTGGGGCAGTTTGGGGCTTCAGGTATTGTCCGAGGGAACGTTATTTTACTTTTTTATTCTGTTTGTTTTAGGTTCATAACTCTTTATTTAAATAAATAGCCTACTTACATGAGCAATTCAGTCAAATATAAGAAGGCAAAAAGGAAATATTTTGCATTTGTTATGATGTGTTTTAAAATACAATAAAGTAAGAAATGGAGTCAATTTTGCAATAAAACAGCGTCCGGGTGAGCGATTGTGTAATTAAAAGTAAGAATAATAAATCTGAAAACACTTGCAATGAATATAGTCAATCTATAGAGTGCAGAAACTGCATAGGAGTGTGCTTCAACAACTGAAACTATACCTGTTATATTTAACAGATGCCTAATAGATGTGAAGTAGTAAAGTGATTAAGAAATGTGTGGTAGTAAAACCAGGTATAATAATGAAACATAACCCACAGTATGACATTCACAGCACACAGACAGTAGCCTATCATTCAAAAAGCTAGTGCTAACAAAAGCCAATTCCATAATCTTAATTGAGTAACGAGTCTCTGAAATTCACAAATGTTTGCATATTAAGCATGGATTGATCCTGTAATGTTAGGATTACACAACTAGCTGCTACCTTTCGACAGTGTCAATGTCCTTTACAATGCATACACTGTGAAAATTACCCTATAAATACTATAATATATCATAGATTAGATTTGCTTTGAGTATGTTAACAATCTATAGGTTACCTCATACATGATCAGAAATGAAGAGGAACAATGACTGCACGTTCTGAATCTAGACCAGGTAATACACAGCTTAATTACTCTACCTGTCACAGAAAAGCGTTACAAATAACTCAAAATACACTTAGCAATACAATCAGCCTAGAGGGGGCTGCTGTACATTGTTGCTGTTTAGCAAACATTCTATTAAAGTACTAGTGGACCTATAGGAATATTAGTAAACTGCTTGTTCCCATGCAGGGGATCAACAGTTTGGGGTTGTCACTCATTTTAGTTTGCAGCAGCCAATGATTGGAATGAGTTTCAAATCACAACGGTTCATATCTGAGGTTACTTTTAGCCGTAGGGTCAACTCATTCCTGACTGACATGTGGTTTTATGTTCTCTGATTGATTCTGTGTTTTTCAACTCCTTATTTCTTGTGTTTCATGTTGTTTGCTGTGGTAGTGGGAGCCTCTTAACAGCTCATCATTGTGAATGAGAATTTGTTCTCAATCGACTCATCTGGATAAATAAAGGTTTTTATTGATTGATTGATCAGTAAGTGGCTTTTAAATGTATTAAAAAAAAAACAATTGAGGTTTTTATTTGTGGGCGCAATTAACTGTCATCATGAGAACCATAGAGAGAAACAAAAACAACATTTTACATTTTAAATTATCTTATTTTTTCGCCTATTGTGTTAAAAACTTGCACCTGTACTCAGAGTACTTGAAATGTGTCTGATCGATCCAAGCACAGGGTGATGTTGTATATGACTGACACACTTCAATGCAGAACCACTGACACTTACCGTGCATATCTGAGAAAAAGCTGAAGTATGCTGGACATTGCCTCAGAACCACCTCCCCAACCTTGGCTGAGGGCCAGCAGGTGATGTTATCCCACATTCCTGTGCATCCTACAGAAAGAGAGCACACCATATCATTCAATAAACCTGATGTGCATCCTACAGAAAGAGAGCACACCATATCATTCAATGAACCTGCTTGTGCATCCTACAGAAGAGAGCACACCATATCATTCAATAAACCTGCTTGTGCATCCTACAGAAAGAGAGCACACCATATCATTCAATAAACCTGCTTGTGCATCCTACAGAAAGAGAGCACACCATATCATTCAATAAACCTGCTTGTGCATCCTACAGAAAGAGAGCACACCATATCATTCAATAAACCTGCTTGTGCATCCTACAGAAAGAGAGCACACCATATCATTCAATGAACCTGCTTGTGCATCCTACAGAAAGAGAGCACACCATATCATTCAATAAACCTGCTTGTGCATCCTACAGAAAGAGAGCACACCATATCATTCAATAAACCTGCTTGTGCATCCTACAGAAAGAGAGCACACCATATCATTCAATAAACCTGATGTGCATCCTACAGAAAGAGAGCACACCATATCATTCAATGAACCTGCTTGTGCATCCTACAGAAAGAGAGCACACCATATCATTCAATAAACCTGCTTGTGCATCCTACAGAAAGAGAGCACACCATATCATTCAATGAACCTGCTTGTGCATCCTACAGAAAGAGAGCACACCATATCATTCAATAAACCTGCTTGTGCATCCTACAGAAAGAGAGCACACCATATCATTCAATGAACCTGCTTGTGCATCCTACAGAAAGAGAGCACACCATATCATTCAATGAACCTGCTTGTGCATCCTACAGAAAGAGAGCACACCATATCATTCAATGAACCTGCTTGTGCATCCTACAGAAAGAGAGCACACCATATCATTCAATGAACCTGCTTGTGCATCCTACAGAAAGAGAGCACACCATATCATTCAATAAACCTGATGTGCATCCTACAGAAAGAGAGCACACCATATCATTCAATAAACCTGCTTGTGCATCCTACAGAAAGAGAGCACACCATATCATTCAATAAACCTGCTTGTGCATCCTACAGAAAGAGAGCACACCATATCATTCAATGAACCTGCTTGTGCATCCTACAGAAGAGAGCACACCATATCATTCAATGAACCTGCTTGTGCATCCTACAGAAAGAGAGCACACCATATCATTCAATGAACCTGCTTGTGCATCCTACAGAAAGAGAGCACACCATATCATTCAATGAACCTGCTTGAGGTCTCTCTTTGAACTAGAGGTGCTAATGAGACACATTCTACGCAGGGGAGTGAGTGACGCATTGAGCTTTATAGTATCTATGACACCAGCTGACCTCAATTGCTATTTCATTACAATGCTGATTACAGTACAGATTATCTATCTATCTATCTATCTATCTATCTATCTATCTATCTATCTATCTATCTATCTATAATTTTACTGACCAACAATTCTTAAAGCCAATGTGTTGTTGCCCGGCACCTATCTAACATTTCTGGGGAAACTGAAATGCCTTTAGAATTTGTATCTGCTATTTTGAAGCAGGTTGTTAGGAGGTCAGCTTGAAGGAACCACATTCACATGACATTGCCAGCTGTAATGTTGTAACTGGTTTCAAATACTGTGAGAGAAAGAGCCGTCAGCTTCACCAACGCTGACTATGGCTCAAGGAAACATCTGCAAATTATACAGCAATTAGAAAAAGGAAAGATACTTGCTTACAATAGATACAGGTAGAGGTTAGTGAGAAAGTAATATGCAAAATTAAAATTATTATTATTATTATTATTATTATTAATAATAATAATAATAATAATAATAATAATAATAATAATAATAATAATAATAATAATAATAATAATAATAATAATAATAATAATGTTGACTTGTGTGCCTATGGGGTTCCTTGGGGGGGCTACATTACCAGTACATCCACAAAGGGTCTGCTCCATTCTTTATATGTATATCTTTCAAAAGCCTCATATAAACTCTTAGCAGCTAATATGATTTGGAATGGAGACAGAGATTGAGGTTAATTGGGAATCTATCTGGAATAGTTTAGGCTTGGCTTCTAGGAGCCCTAATCATCAGCTGATTCACTTTAACTTCTTTCATATGAGGCTTGCCCCTACCCCTGCCTGTTCTCTATGACCCTAGGGCACCCTCGGCACCTTTCTACATATGGTTTGGGAATGCCCGGCTGTAGCTTTATTCTGGGAGCGGGTTTCCTCTACTTTTTCAACTATATTTGGAGGGTAGTCAATTGCTCCGCTCTGGTTCTTTTATTGAGCGATGATTCATCTCTTATCTCCACAGCAGAAACGCATTTTGTTGCCTGGCCTCACTGCAGTGAAGAACATGGCTGCTCTGTGTTGGCAGCCGCCACAATCCCTTCCCTGGCACCAATGGGTTCTAACGTTCATTGCTATAATTTACTCATAGCTCTCTATCGCTCGGATCCACGGTGCCAGGGAACAGACGATTAATGCCTGGAAATGCAAGGCTGATCTTGTGAAGCCGTTGTTAAATCCAGACTAATTTATATCTCTGGGGTCCTTGTGGAGGGTAGTGGGAGGGAGGGAGAGAGCCACCCGGGAGGGAGAGAGCTTCCCGGGATGGGAGAGAGGGAGCCAGCCATCCGGGGGGGAGAGAGGGAGGGAGGGAGCCAGCCACCCGGGAGGGAGGGAGGGAGCCAGCCACCCGGGAGGGAGTGTGGGAGGGAGCCAGCCAGCCAGGAGGGAGGGAGGGTGGGAGGGAGCCAGCCACCCGGGAGGGAGGGAGGGTGGGAGGGAGCCACCAGGGAGAGAGAGAGAGAGGAAGGGAGCCACCCGGGAGGGAGGGAGGGAGGGAGCCACCCGGGAGGGGAGAGAGGGAGGGAGGGAGGGAGATAGCCACCCGGGAGGGAGAGAGCGAGCCATCCAGGAGGGAAAAGAAAATGGGGATCTCATTGGTTCTCTTTTTTTATATATATATGTGTATCTGTATTGTTATTTCTATATCAGTTCCTCAATAAAAAACATTGGTCACAAAAATAATCCTCCTCCTCCTCCTCTAGACATACAAAAGCATTACAATTTGTGCACCGGCTTACTGAAAGAAGCGGATTCTTATTCAACACCTTTCCTGTGCAGATAAGGCAAGACATACGAAGAGTTTGCAAATCAATCTTGCAACACATTTCCTAGTTGTTGGCTTATTCAGATCACTCGCCTCCTGCACATAATTGCTTTTCTGCTTGAACTGCAGCAGAATCTAAAAGTGTATTTTCTACTTCAGTAATAAAGGAGCAAAAACAATAGGTGCAATAGGCTTACATTGCTTTCAGATAAAATGAGTTTTAAACCAGCTTGAATTTTACCAATGTTGGAGGTGACATTGTATATAAATCTATTTATTTTATATATTTTTTTGCATTTTAAAAAATGTAGTAGTCGCCAGTTTTTCTTTTGTTGTTTTTTTTTTACAATCTTTTTCTCCCAATTTAGAATAGCCAATTATTTTTAGGCTCAGCTCACCGCTACCACCCCTGCACTGACTCGGGAGGGCGAAGACGAACACATGCTGTCCTCCGAAGCGTGTGCCGTCAGCCAAACACTTCTTTTCACACTGCGGGCCCACCATGCAGCCATCTCAGAGCTACAGCATCGGAGGACAACGCAGCTCTAGGCAGCTTACAGGCAGGTCTGCAGGCGCCCGGCCAGACTACAGGGGTCGCTGGTGCGCGATGAGCCGAGGACACCCTGACCAACCTGAGCCCTTCCCACCCCTGGGTGGCGCTCGGCCAGTTGTGCGTCGCCCCCTGGGAGCTCCCGTCCACGGCGTTTGTAACCTTTAGCAGATGCGCCAATCAGGAGCCCTTATCAATCTAGTTTATGACATCTTTAATATCACAGTAACAATAACGATGGACCAACCAATATTAGTCTGTCATGATTGTAGGCAGGGTATAAAAGAAGGTCCAGTCCACTCCAGATTTGAAATTAGATTTCTTTAGTTTATAGAAGTGTTCATATAAGTGTGCATATTTAAAACTTTCTGCCTGTGCACTTAATCAAATCATACTTTAAAGTTAAAACAACTGCTTTAATCTGGAATTGAACTAAAAACAAAAATCAAAAGCTGCCCGAAATATGCCAGTGAATCTGCAGTGCAGTCATGCTGCATTAATCTGTGCCAGTGAATCTGCAGTGCAGTCATGCTGCATTAATCTGTGCCAGTGGATCCGCAGTGCAGTCATGCTGCATTAATCTGTGCCAGTGAATCCACAGTGCAGTGAGCTCTGGAGTGGTCTGACAATCCAGTAGCATCCTTACCATAAACAGCGGAAATATTTTCAGATTCCACCGTTCTCACGCAGTCCTCCCGTTCCCTCTCGATATCCAGCATGATGGTACACTCGGGGGGTAAGGTCAGCACCTTTAGAAACAGGTATACACAGATCACACTGTAGATATGACTTGTAGAGTGCTTCTTTAATAACAGATACACACAGATCACACTGTAGATATGACTTGCAGTGTGCTTCTTTAATTACAGATACACACAGATAACACTGTAGATATGACGTGTAGTGTGTTTGTAAAAGGAAGTGGCGGATCATCATAAGAAAGTCAAAAAGGAAGTTTAAATACCAAGTGAGAGATAGAAATGCGCATTGACAAGGGGGCGAAAACCAATTCCAAAAAGTTTTTCGAATATTATAACAGCAAGAGAACATTCAAGGAGGAATTAAAATGTCTATGAGATACAAATGGCAACATCATAGATGAAGAGAAAAAAATAGCAAATATATTAAATTACTTTTCACAAGTTTTTTTTTTTACAAAGGTGGATACGGACAACATGCCCGACATGTCGACCTGTTCCTATCCAGTTTTAAATAACTTTAGCATAACAGAGGCAGAAGTGTTAAAGGGACTAGTAGCTCTTAAAATAAACAAATCCCCTGGGCCAGATGAGATCCTCCCAATAGTACTCAAATAAATGAAAGAAGTTATTTACAAACCGCTAACCAAGATCATGCAACAGTCTCTTGACACAGGGGTTGGGCTGACAGACTGGAGAATTGCAAACGTAATACCGATCCAGAAAAAGGTAGACAAAACCGAACCAGGTAACTACAGACCAATAAGCCTGACTTCTATTATATGTAAACTTATGGAAACTATAATAAGATCCAAAATGGAAAATTACCTATATGGTAACAATATCCTGGGAGATGGTCAGCATGGTTTTAGGGAAAGGAGATCATGTCTGTCTAACCTGCCTGATTTTTTTGAGGATGCAACATCGACAGTGGATAATTGCAAAGCATATGACATGGTTTATTCAGATTTCCAGAAAACTTTTGACAAAGTCCTGCCTAAAAGATTAATTCTCAAACTGAACGCAGTAGGGATTCAAGGAAATGCATGCACATGGATTAGGGAGTGGTTAACAAGTAGAAAACAGAAAGTACTGATTAGAGGAGAAACCTCAAAATGGAGCGAGGTAACCAGTGGTGTACCACAGGGATCAGTATTAGGTCCTCTGCTATTCCTAATCTAGATTAATGATTTAGATTCTGGTATAGTAAGCAAACTCGTTATATTTGCAGACAACAAAAAAATAGTAGGAGTGGCAAACACTGTTGCAGTAGCAGCATTCAAAATGATCTAGACAGCATTCAGAACTGGGCAGACACATGGCAAATGACATTTAATAGAGAAAAGTGTAAAGTATTGCACGCAGGCAATAAAAATGTGCATTATGAATACCATACAGGAGATACTGACATTGAAGAAGAAATCTATGAAAAATATATAGGATTTTATCTTGACACATCTGGACAATGTGGGGAAGTTATTAAAAAAGGGCAACAAAATGCTCGGATATATAGTGAAAAGTGTTGAATTTAAATCAAGGGAAGTAATGTTAAAACTTTGCAATGCATTAGTAAGATCTCATCTAGATTATTGTGTTCAGTTCTGGTCACCTCGTTACAAAAAGGATATTGCTGCTCTAGAAAGAGTGCAAAGTAGAGCGACCAGAATTATTCCTGGTTTAAAAGGCATGGCATATGCAGACAGACTAAAAGAATTGAATCTATTCAGTCTTGAACAAAGAAGGTGACGCGGCGATCTGATTCAAACATTCAAAATTCTAAAAGGTTCAATAAGCTACTAACACCCAAACGAGCCAGATGGGCCGAATGGCCTCCTCTTGTTTGTAAACTTTCTTATCTGTGTTAACCATGTATCGTGGGTGGCTTCTGGTTAGCCTCCAGCTCTAGCACCTGTTTCATACATCGAAACCACAGACAACTGTTGAAGTTTTGTTAAAGACGACCACTGCTTTTTTTAAGCAGGTTTACATTCTTTCTGCAATAGGCTTTCTCAGGTTATTCAAACCTGCAAGGTATTGCAATGCAATGAATAGTGCCCCATCTACTTGGAAACCCTGTGGTTTGTGTTGAGAGGTGCAGCTTCAAGGATATAGTAGCATCACACCATGGACACTGATAGGAAGTCTAACAGCAGACGTGAATGCAGGATGCTTTAGTGCTGTGTGCTGAAATTGACATGTCTTTCATTTCAGGTCATTCTATGTATACTTTTGCATTACAGAGATAGGGCAGCAGTGTGGAGTAGTGGTTAGGACTCTGGACTCTTGACCGGAGGGTCGTGGGTTCAATCCCTGGTAGGGGACACTGCTGCTGTACCCTTGAGCAAGGTACTTTACCTAGATTGCTCCAGTTAAAACCCAACTGTATAAATGGGTAATTGTATGTAAAAATAATGTGATATCTTGCAACAATTGTAAGTCGCCCTGGATAAGGGCGTCTGCTAAGAAATAAATAATGATAATAATAATACAGAGAATTTACAGACAATGCGTGTGGACCACACACAGGCATTTGCTTTTCATTGTTTTTAGGCAATTCTCATTGAAATGGGTCATTTGGAACACTGCAACGTCACAACACGTGTTTAACGTTCTCGTCTCAAACGAGCTTAGTAGTGTTTGCAAGAAACAGGATGATCGTTTTATAATGTTCAATTAAAGTAACAATCCCTGTGTGGGTGGATCCTGTACAACATTATATAAAAGCATTTCATGAATGCCCTTGACTTATAAAGAGGCTGGTTTAGTAGATGTGGATCACGAGAAACACACACCTGTTCCAGACAGTGCTCAAGGTACTACAATTCATACTGGATTCCTGTTATCAGAGAAGTAAACCCTTTCATTTCAAAACGCTGTGCTGCTAAACTGATGAAAAGAATGCCAGTCACAACTCTTTATATCAGTGAGGTTTCAGCACAGCTTATTGATTTCAAACAGCAGGGATCGGACTACTTACACTGCTTAATTCAGATGTTCAAATAGATGTTCAATTCTGGATTCTGGATGCAAAACTGTGTCAGCCCTGAGCCACAAAATAATAAGTGTACATTCATTTTAAAATACCTGAACTATGGTTACATTTAAATTCCTAAAGAACATGTCGTTCTTCCTCTTTGAAACCTGTTTGGTCACAAAGCATTTGATTAAGTGCAGCTGTGCATGTAAAACCCTTAAATACAACATTTGAGGTGAGAGAACAGTCCTTATATAACACTTACTAAAACCCCGTGCCTACGGGTCAGCGAGTATACTCTCGCACTTACTAAAACCCCGTGCCTACGAGTCAGCGAGTATACTCTTGCACTCACTAAAACCCTGTGCCTACAGGTCAGCGAGTATACTCTCGCACTTACTAAAACCCCGTGCCTACAGGTCAGCGAGTATACTCTCGCACTTACTAAAACCCTGTGCCTACAGGTCAGCGAGTATACTCTCGCACTTACTAAAACCCCGTGCCTACAGGTCAGTGAGTATACTCTCGCACTTACTGTAGCATAAAGTCAACACTGCTGCTCTGACCTAAGCTATTACAATTGTACACATCTTTGTAAAAACTCAAACACCAGACTGCTCAACTGGTTATACAAACCACAGATTACAGTTTGTCATCCTGCGGTAGTTCTGTTTGAGAAACGAGCAACATGTTGTTTCTTCGGGTCTCAAAGAAAGCAAAAATAACTTCATCACCGGTTGAAGTGACTAAAACTAATAGAAAATCTCCTCGCAGCAGCCTTTTTTAGTTTTCTTATTACTAACACAAATTCTACTAGAGGCCCCAGTAGATTTTGTAGTGAAATGTTATGTTTTAGCAAGACATCCTACTGGTATAACATCCGCCTTTTTGAGGGCAATGTCGTCTGCAGTAGCCACAACGACAGAGCAGTATTAACACTACGACTACTGATACTATTATGATTAGTAGTAGTAGTAGTCGTAGTAGTAGTTTTCCAGTTACAGAAATGACACTTGTCTTGGCCATTACCCTAGTCACATTAACATGATTATTGATTACAGTTAAAGCGCCTTTATACAAACTACCGACACATCAACGGTTGTCAATCAGGAAAAAAAAGACAAACAAATGACCACATAACAAATGTACATTAGTGTTCGCAATTGACCTAATGATCAAGCTAAATGAATTCTGTATGGTGAAGTTATGATACTCAACAAACAGGAATCAGAAAACACAGAGCTACTCACAGAAGAAAGAAAGCACTGTAGACTTAGTGCAAGGATCGGAATGTGTGAAGTATCCATTTTCTTTCAGCTTTTAGAAAATACTTCTTTATTCCAGTCGTTTTCTGCACAGTTGTGTTTCCAGTCCAGACCGAGTTTAAAAGAACGTTAAACCAGCAGCTCAGTTCAGTATATTTGACAACCAGTATCTTCTCGTGTTTGTTTTGGTATGAGTCACATTCTTCAAGGAAGTTGGTCACAAAATAAAGCACGAATCTGTCATCATGATACTGCGCTCTGTCTCAGTAAGTCCCGCAAGTCCTCCGCAGAAGGCTCCTTCTTCAATCCCTTCTTACTGCACAGACGCTGTTCCCTGAAGCCGGCCCTCACTTCATTAAAAACACTGGACCACTTGTCCCAATTGAAGGGTTGTAAGCAAGAAAAATGCGTGCTGTCCACACCCTGCCAGAAGCCCATGGGGGTGGGACAGGGGTGTTCACAGGTGAAGTTCCAGTAGCCACGCAATGCTAATGCACGTGGAGAAGACAATCCCGAGCAACAGAAATGACCGCATATATTCAGAGAGCACCTCGAGGCTTTGCTTGTGTAGTACGCAGATATCTTAACATCGAAGAAAGCCCTCAGGTAGTGAATGCACAGTTCAGTTTACAACCCAGCTGTCCTTCCAAAATTTTTCTTTTCCGCTGTTGCCAGGAGAAGCCCCTGCAGTTAGCGTGTATATCTATAGAGTTTGTCCTTAAAAGAGATTGTACTGTCATTTGCATCAGTTAATAGCAAATAATGCAAGGCAGTAGTCTTTGAGATTGGAATTGATTTAGTAGAACTAGCCCGCTTATTCACGAGGTACACCGAGCTCGGTTTGTCAGTTTGTCCGGTTTCAGTTTTTGTAACATGTTTTCCTAACCTTTCTTTTTATTTCAAGAAGGATTTGTATAATTAGAGTATATACTATATAACTGCCCCTACAGACATGCAACACATGTTCGTTCAGGAGAAGCGTGTTACTCATCTGTGAAAGTGTATGTTTGGAATAGCCTACTTTTTAAATATATAAAAACCTGGACACAAGTATAATTTATAAATACGTATTTATATTTCATGAGAGGTTAAAAAAAGACAACATCACATAATTTACTGAAAGCATGTCAAGAATGTAGGCAATGGAATCAGTTTATGTAACTAAAAAAAGGTTGTACGTTTTGTATTTTGATATTACCGTGTGTTGCATAATAATATGTAGCTAATGTGTGAGTAACTTGGGCTAAATTCTGGTTGCTTTATGATTTTTTTGTGAATATACCATTAAAATACATAGTTGAATAAGATGTCAATACAACATTCGGTTTTGTAAATGCTTACAATGGAACAAATTCAAGTGCAGGTTTTTCAAGGACTGGTTTAGTTGAGACATAACCTTATAAAAACCCAAATCATCCCCTGAATCATCACTAAAATAATGACATATCAATACCTATATTTATAATCAATGAATCCCTGCCAGAAAAGTCTGATTCTCCAGAATCAGATGCCAGTTACTCTGCCAACAATTATTCATCTTCGTCTTGAAATAAAATTCTGTAGAGTGGAAACATTTCTATTATTGTGTGCATATTTATTTATTTATTTATTTATAGAGCGCTTTTTATACAAGAGTATCGCAAAGCACTGTACAGTACAAAGCAGAAAAAAAGAACAAACCACAATACATGTGTATAGCATGTCACACGTACAACTGCCACAGTCAGACCATTTAAATAACAGTATACGCATAATACAAAAGCAGCAATTTTAAAGTTACATTAAAACCCACTAAGATAAGACAGCCGTTTTTATAAAAGTGCGTTTTTAGTCTTGACATGAAAACTGTAACAGTCCCAGCTTCCTTCATAAACGAAGTCAGAGCATTCCATAATTTAGGAGCTGTACAAAAAAAAGCCCTACCTCCAGTGTTGCTTTTGTTGACCCTAGGAATAACCAGCAGCCCTGCATCCTGTGATCTCAGAGTGAGGTTTGGAAGATACAGGGTCAGTAACTTTTACAAATAACTAGGTGCTGATCCATTCAGGACCTTGTAAGTTAACAGCAAAATCTTCAAATCGATTCTATACTGAACAGGGAGCCAGTGTAAAGAGGCCAACATGGGTAATATGTTCACTTTTCCTGGTTTTACTCAGAATTCTAGGGGCGGTGTTCTGAACAAGCTGCAAGCAGAATTCCACATGCTTTGTTACACCAGAAAAAAGTGCATTACAATAATTGAGTCTAGATGAAACAAAGGCATGCATTCTCTCCGCATCAGATACGGAAATAATTGGTCACCGTTTGGTTATATTTCTCAAATGGTAAAAAGTAACTTCCCTAATATGAGTCTCAAATAAGAGATCAGGATCAAAGATGACCCCTAAGCTCTTAATTTCTAGTTTAAGTATTAATGAGAGACTGCAAGGGTCAAGCTCATGTAATCCGACATTTCCTTTTAGTTGGTTCTGTGATCCCACTAGAAATTCCTGGCTTTAGGGACAAATATAGCTGGGTATCATCATCATAGCAATGGAAATTCACTCCGTGTCTGCGGATAACGTCACCTAATGGTAGCATATATAATTAAAACATATCAATTTCTGTCCATAAACAGTAAGCATATTGTGACAAACCCAGGGTGAGCTTACCACATGCAGGACCGTCTTCACTTGTCTTTTGTGTGAAAGGAACAGTCCTGCACACAAGCACAGGTAGGGTTTCAACTGGGCAGGCCTGTATGTTTATTTTAAACTCCAAAAGCAAAATAAACAAACCCAAAACCTAACTCCTTCCAGGAGTGCTAACTAAACTGTTGCATGTGTAAACTATACTGGACAGCTAAGCTGTTTCCTGGTCACACAAAACCCCAACATTTATTGTTTAGAAGTGGATCACAAACACTGTACCTTTTCTCTCTGGTTCCAGCTCCCTGGAAGTCTCTTCTAATGGAGCCCTGAGCTCTCCTTTTATCGGATGTGGCTGCTCCCAATTATCACCAATTGTTCAATTAAGGAGCAGCTACATTCTCACATGTTATATCAGGCACAGGAATTAACCCCATCCCTGCCAACCACCACCAAACACACAACACCACAAAATTTACAGGCAGGAGGTGGTCTCCTAACCTCACCCCCTTCTCTGTAGTCGGCAGCTCATTCTTCTTGGGCACCAGCCCCAGAATTTCTGGCAGCGAAACTGCTGCTGGTGAACACCAGAAATCCCTGTGTGTTGACGAGCAGGTATCCCCGGGCAGTGACGTGAAGGCATCCCCGGTTGGTGAAGTGCTGGGCAGGAGCTGATCCTCGGGAGGCGATGGCAGCAGCAGACCCTCGGGAGGCGACAGCAGCAGCGGACCCTCGGGAGGCTCTGACCAAGGAGGCAGCAGCAAACCTGCAGGCGGATGCAGGAGCAACAGGTACTCTCCCTCTAGCGGTGGAGGCAGGAGCAGCAGGTAGTCTCCCTCTAGTGGTGGAAGTGGGAGCAGCATGCAGTCTCTCTCTAGCGGTGGAGGCAGCAGCAGCAGGTAGTCTCCCTCTGGAGATGATTGCAGCTCTCCCTCGGTCACTGGAGACTGGTGCGGCTCTCCCTCGGTTACTAGAGACTGGTACTTCCCTTTCCTGGGCTCTGGACACGCGAGCTTCCCCCTCTTGGGCTCCCCCATTCTGGGCGCTGGATGCTCGGACTCCCCCCTCTTCTGGGCAGGCAGCTCCTCCCTCACAGCCTGACATCTCCGAAGTGCTCACATAGTCCACACCAATCTGTTGCGCTGTCCTCCAGGCAGTCCTTCCAGTGATGATTCACTGTAGAACCAGGGAGTAGGCGCTGGGAGCAGGTCATGGTGGTGAGTCAGCCAGTCTTCCCAGGTGGTCAAACTTGCCATCAAGCCCCAATTATGTGGTTGCCTGAACTTGGCCTGCTTGTGGAGTGGCAGCCAAAAAAAATCCAGCCCGTATCTAAGCTCAGGGAAATCACAATGGCACCAGTCAGCTTCCATTTTTTTTTTTTTTAACTACAATCCCCTCTGAGTTTCTGGAGGCGCTTAAATCCCACTGCATTGTGTTCCGTTCTGGTCACTTTATTACAAAGACAATATTGCTGCTCTAGAAAGAGTGCAAAGAAGAGCAACCAAAATTATTCCTGGTTTAAAAAGCATGTGATATGTAGACGGGCTAAAATAATTGAATCTATTCAGTCTTGAACAAAGAAGACTACGCAGTGATCTGATTCAAGCATTCAAAATTCTTAAAGGTATTGACAAGGTCGACCCAGGGGACTTTTTCGACCTGAAAAAAGAAACAAGGACCAGGGGCAGAAATGGAGATTAGATAGTTTAAAGACTTTTTGTTTAGTTGAAGACAGAAACTGAACAAATTCTTAAATTGATTAAATTAAATGCTCACTCCTGCTTTTACAGGTTATTTGTATTACAGTAGCGCCTTAAACAAGCAAAAACACGTCAGTTTAAATATTATGTTTCTATTTACTTCGAACATATTTCTCTTCAGAGAGTTTATTTCATTCTGTTTCTTATTAGATCAAAATAATTTTTAAAACCTCTGTGCTTAGTTGCAATAAAATCAAATAGGTATAACATCGCTTTTTTAGTTTTAAACATTGTTCTGTCTAGAAAGGGTTATTTTTTCTCTTTGCAATACCTAGCCTCTGTGTTCAGTTCTCCCAGATGCCTGCTTCTGCCAAGGTTACAGACTTCTGCACCAGCAGCCCTTAAATAAGGGAAAGCTCAGCTCATTTCACAGGTGTGACCTCGAGCCAGTGCGCTCTCTTTACACAGAATTACACAGACTATAAAAATTATTTTTTACTGTTATACTGGACTTTTTAAATTTATATATATATGTGATTTTATAACATGTATTTCTAATTCAGATACTTCAATACATTCTCTTATAAATTGTAATTGTATTTTGCTTCATTGATATACACAGAAGGCAAGAGGTTAATTTTAATTAGGCACCTGCTTGGCAGACAATGCAACTTTGAATATTAACGCTTTGTAGTCAATTTAATAAATGCGCGTCAGGAGCGTCAGGTCCAATTTATTTTCACACGCGCAGTTAATTTTAGACGCGCTGTTTAAAAGTATTTTTTTTCCAAAGTCAAATGGTTTTAAAAGGCCCTGCATATCAACAAAGCACTCACTAGGCATCTCCAGCCCCGCCCCACCCTTTCATTCGCTATAGCTTTCACATATGCTAAGAAATAAATAATAATAATAATAAAAATAGTCGTACATACCGATCAATCATCTCCTGATATCTCGTTTTATCACCAAACTCCTCAATAATGCGATCCAAGTCATTATTTTATTACTATAACATCTCAAAAAAGCTCTGCAAATGTCCATAATATTCTCTGAGCGATGATGCAGTACCACCCAGCTTGTTTCCTTATGACCGCCCCATCTGATGCCAGGGGCAAGTATGACTATTCATGAGGTACGCCCTTTTATTTATTTATTTATTTATTTATTTCGGCTTGTCTAGGCTCCTGTCGCTCCCACTCGGCCATTGAATGGTTTTCTCAGCTTTTTCCTTAGAAAAAATGACTAAAAACCCGTTTTTTGCGTCTTTTTGATGATGTCGGACCAGGTCCAACATAGGACCGCAAAGGATTAAAACTTAGGATTGCTCATACATTTACTTAATATTATTATATTAGGTTTATTATTTATTTAAATACTTTAGTTTTTTTCTTACTATAATCAAACTTAGTTCGATTGCTTCTGGCATATTAACTCTGTTCCATAGCGTTTGTCATCTTGCTGGATCAGAATGTTTTGAGGCTCTGAGTCTAATTAAAAAAAGAAGCTTTTGGCTGATAAGGGAGGTTTGGAACTTGCAGCAGGTTGGACTGACCTTCAATGCAATGAACTCCTCACAGGCCTTACACAGATCTGCGAATAATATTTTCTACTGGTTTTATATTCTTTAAAACACATTACAGTCATTACAATATGTGTTGCAGTTTCACAAATTATTATTATTATTATTTATTTCTTAGCAGACGCCCTTATCCAGGGCGACTTACAATCGCAAGCAAATACAAATACATTCAAGTGTTACAATACAAGTAATACAATAATTTTTGTTCAAGTGTGACAAACCACAATTCTATAATACAGCAGATAATAGTGATAGTTACATCAGGATATGATTAAGTACAAAATACTACAGGTTAAACACTTGGCAGATTACAATATTCTGAAGTACAGGATTAAATGCAGTAAAATAGGGGGCAGATAAGAGCAAAATAAAGCACATTTAAATGAAGGGTGATAGTGTCCCAGGATACAACAGAGGAGTTCTACAGGTGCTGTTTGAAGAGGTGAGTCTTAAGGAGGCGCCGGAATGTGGTCAGGGACTGGGCAGTCCTGACATCTGTAGGAAGGTCGTTCCACCACTGCGGGGCAAGGCTGGAGAAGGAGCGGGCTCGGGAGGCAGGGGAGCGTAGCGGAGGTAGAGCCAGTCTTCTAGTGCAGGCAGAGCGGCGAGGTCGAGTAGGGGTGTAGGGAGAGATGAGGGTCTGGAGGTAGCTGGGTGCAGTCTGGTCAAGGCATCTGTAGGCTAGTACAAGAGTCTTGAACTGGATACGAGCGGTGATCGGGAGCCAGTGGAGCGAGCGGAGTAGTGGAGTAGCGTGGTCGAAGCGAGGCAGAGAGAACACCAGGCGGGCAGCAGAGTTCTGGATGAGCTGGAGCAGACGGGTGGCGGACGCAGGGAGGCCAGCCAGGAGGGAGTTGCAGTAGTCTAAGCGGGAGAGTACCAGGGCCTGGACCAGGAGCTGGGTAGCATAGTTGGTGAGGAAGGGTCGGATTCTTCGGATGTTGCTCAGGAAGAATCGGCAAGTGCGTGCCACAGTGGAGATGTGCTGGGAATAAGAGAGGCAGGGGTCCAGGGTGACTCCAAGGTTCTTAGCGGAGGAAGAGGGAGAGAGTGTGGTAGATTCCAGAGGAACAGAGATAGAGAGATCAGAGGGGGAGGAGGAGGGAAAGAAAAGGAGGTCAGATTTAGAGAGGTTGAGTTTGAGGTGATGCGAGTGCATCCAGGAGGAAATAGCAGATAGACAGGTAGAGATACGGGAGGAGATGGTGGAGTCAGAGGTGGGGAAGGAGAGGAAAATCTGAGCATCATCAGCATAGAAATGGTATGAGAAACCATAGGATGCGATGAGGGGGCCCAGGGAGCGGGTGTAGAGAGAGAACAGGAGAGGACCCAAGACTGACCCTTGGGGGACTCCAGTTAAGAGAGGGTGAGGTGTGGAGGTTGCTCCACGCCAGGTTACCTGGTAAGTGCGGTTGGAGAGGTAGGAGGAGAACCAGGCCAGAGCAGTGCCAGAGATCCCCAGGTCAGCAAGAGATGATAGTAGAATAGAGTGATCAACAGTGTCAAAGGCAGCAGAGAGGTCGAGGAGAATTAGGACAGAGGAGAGAGAGGCAGCTCGGGCACACTTAAGTGAGTTGGTGACAGACAGGAGGGCGGTTTCAGTGGAGTGAGCAGAGCGGAAGCCAGATTGTAGAGGGTCAAGCAGAGAGTGGTTGGACAGGAAAGCAGAGAGCTGGCGGTGTACAGTCCGCTCGAGGGTTTTGGAGAGGAAGGGTAGGAGGGAGACAGGACAGTAGCTCTGGAGGGAGGTGGGGTCGAGGGTAGGTTTTTTGAGGAGGGGAGTGATAGAGGCTTTTTTGAAGGCAGAGGGAAAGATGCCAGAAAGTAGAGAGGTGTTGAGGAGTGAGGAGATGAAGGGGAGTAGAGCAGGAGCAGCAGCTTGAAAGAGGTGGGTGGGGAGGGGGTCCAAGGCACATGTGGTGGGTTTGTGACCCTGGAGCAGGGAGGAGAGGTCAGAGTCTGAAAGGGGCAAGAAGGTGGAGAAGGAGGGCGAGTTAGTAGGGGATGTAGTGGGTGTAGGGGTTGGAGCAGGAGGGGGTGCGGGGGAGGGAGAGGTGTTAAAGAGTTTGCGGATATCCTGAGATTTTAGAAGAGAAGAAATGTTCAATTTGTATCCTAAAGATCAGCCTGCTTCCAGTAGCTGTGACAGTCTTGGGTCAGTTTCTCCTCACAGGTGTGGGTGACAGCCTTTAAAAGTCTGATACCTGCAAAAACTTCAGTCTTGTTAGCTGGGCTCCCATCACTGCATTCTCATTCCCATCATCAGTGGGCAAACACATTTTAACTGAATCTGGGTCCATCAAAGCACTGCACACCCTTGCAACCGAGGCCTTCCATACAAAATGATCTAATGACTTACAGTACAAAAGGGACTTGCCAGAACCGTCTGTGACAGTGTTTACCCGATCACGGGCTCAGAAAGATACTTAAGTATGATCATGTTTACGATCACAGACTCAGAAAGATACTTAAGTATGATCATGTTTACGATCACAGACTCAGAAATATACTTCAGTATGATCATGTTTACACGATCACGGGCTCAGAAAGATACTTAAGTATGATCATGTTTACGATCACAGACTCAGAAAGATACTTCAGTATGATCATGTTTACACGATCACGGGCTCAGAAAGATACTTAAGTATGATCGTGTTTACACGATCACGGACTCAGAAAGATACTTCAGTATGATCATGTTTACACGATCACGGGCTCAGAAAGATACTTAAGTATGATCGTGTTTACACGATCACAGACTCAGAAAGATACTTCAGTATGATCATGTTTACGATCACAGACTCAGAAAGATACTTTAGTATGATCGTGTTGACCCGATCACGGGCTCAGAAAGATACTTAAGTATGATCATGTTTACGATCACAGGCTCAGAAAGATACTTCAGTATGATCATGTTCACGATCACAGACTCAGAAAGATACTTCAGTATGATCATGTTTACGATCACAGACTCAGAAAGATACTTCAGTATGATCATGTTTACGATCACAGACTCAGAAAGATACTTCAGTATGATCGTGTTTACGATCACAGACTCAGAAAGATACTTCAGTATGATCATGTTTACGATCACAGACTCAGAAAGATACTTCAGTATGATCATGTTTACGATCACAGACTCAGAAAGATACTTCAGTATGATCGTGTTTACGATCACAGACTCAGAAAGATACTTCAGTATGATCGTGTTTACATGCCCATGGTCCTGAAAGGGTTAACCCATTCAACGCCATTGTCCTCATTTCAGGACAGGCTACTTTGTAATTTTTTTTAACATTTTTTAACCTGCTATTTTAATTTTCTCTTTAACTATATTTTTACGATAACTTACTCTGATTTTGTTAAAAACAAAAGTTAAGTCTAAATATAATGTATGGAATTACATAAATACAGCTTGTGTTCTGATTTTTTCAAATAATGTTATTTTGGTACGTAATGGGTTAATAGGGAATTGTGGTGCTAACACATGGATAATAGAGCCCTGTATACCTCTGAGAACTGGTCTGTAATCCTTTGCAGTGGATCTCCATTCTACTGGGATTACCATTCGCCAATAACCTGACCGGAAAACTGTTTTTTATTCAAATTCTGTCAGTCAATACCCCTACAGTCTGGTTATATTGCTGCTTCTGTTATTGTGTAAACAGCCGTTAGTTCTGCTGATGTTGCAGGCATTTCCACCACAGTTACCATCATAAGAAAACAGAAAAGAAACACAACTGCTCTTTGTAATGCTTCAGGAAAGGGTATAATGTTTCTGTTCACACACCTTGTTTGGGCAAGCAGGCTTGTAGAGAACAATGGTAGCAAGGAGTCCTGACAGCATCTTCCTGTGCACTGTTCTCCATACTGTGTTGAGTTTTATATAGGAATGATATATTACAATACCCCAAGGTCCAATAACTATAGTGGATCAGTATAAAAGATGATATTATCAACACTGGAATAGCATTTAAAGCTGCGGTACTGTGGCGTGTGTCCCGCCCCTTTGTTTATTATTTATTTATATGTTTATATGATGGCGAAAGCCAATATTATTTGTTATTTTGTGTATATATTTTAAAAACCTTGTGAGGATGCGTGACTGATCAGCTACTGGTGGTAATAAGATAATCAACAGCTAGTTAACCCCTTGGCCAGAATATAGAAGCATGCAGCTGTCTGCGCTCAGGGTAGAGAGTGTCAGAGGAGAGACGTAGGTCTGTAGAAAATGCAAAGAAACGATTACTACTTACTGAAGGTACTCGTGTCTGTGGTTTGTTTATTTTGTTTCTATTTGTTTAGCCAACATGCCCTTTTGTTTCTGTCTTTTATTTTGTTTAAATCTTTTGTTTTATTATTTAATAAACAGGCTGAGCGCCGTTGCGCTTCAGTTTCACCCGCCATTCATTGTTTTGGTTTGTGTTCCTGGTCCGTGACAGAAACCAGCATCCCATGGCTTTCCAGTTGGGTTACATCTAGAGGTCTTCATGAGTCTAAATGAATCAACCCGACCTGACCACGAACCAACAATTATTTACCCAACCCTAACCCGACCTCTACTAACTCACCCTCCTTCTCCACCTTCTCTCCCCTCTCAGACTCTGACCTCACCTCCCTGCTCTAGGGTCACAAACCCACCACGTGTGCCCTGGACCCCCTCCCCACACCTCTTTCACGCTGCTGCTCCTGCTTTACTCCCTCCATCTCCTCCCTTCTAAACACCTCTCTCCTTTCTGGTCTCTTTCCCTCTGCCTTCAAACAAGCCTCTATCACTCCCCTCCTCAAAAAACCTACCCTCGACCCCACCTCCCTCCAGAGCTACCGTCCTGTCCCCCTCCTACCTTTCCTCGAGCAGGCTGTACACCGCCAGCTCTCTGCTTTCCTGTCCAACCACTCGACCCTGCTCGACCCTCTCCAATCTGGCTTCCACTCTGCTCATTCCACTGAAACCGCCCTCCTGTCTGTCACCAACTCACTAAACTCTGCCCGAGCTGCCTCTCTCTCCTCTGTCCTAATTCTCCTTGACCTCTCTGCTGCCTTTGAAACTGTTGATCACTCTATTCTACTATCCTCTCTCGCTGACCTGGGAATCTCTTGCACTGCTCAGGCCTGGTTCTCTTCCTACCTCTCCAACCGCACTTACCAGGTAACCTGGCGTAGAGCAACATCCACACCTCGCCCTCTCTCAACAGGAGTCCCCCAAGGGTCAGTCTTGGGTCCTCTCCTGTTCTCTCTCTACACCCACTCCCTGGGCCCCCTCATCACATCCTATGGTTTCTCATACCATTTCTATGCTGATTATGCTCAGATTTTCCTCTCCTTCCCCACCTCTGACTCCACCATCTCCTCCTGTATCTCTACCTGTCTGTCTGCTATCTCCTCCTGGATGCACTCACCTCAAACTCAACCTCTCTAAATCTGACCTACTGTTTTTTCCCTCCTCCCCCTCTGATCTCTTTATCTCCGTTCCTCTGGAATCTACCACACTCTCTCCCTCCTCCTCAGCTAAGAACCTTGGAGTCACCCTGGACCCCTGCCTCTCTTATTCCCAGCACATCTCTACTCTGGCACAAACTTGCCGATTCTTCCTGAGCAACATATGAAGAATCTGACCCTGCCTCACCAACTTCGCCACCCAGCTCCTGGTCCAGGCCTTGGTACTCTCACGCCTAGACTACTGCAACTCCCTCCTGGCTGGCCTCCCTGCGTCCGCCACCCGTCCGCTCCAGCTCATCCAGAACTCCGTTGCTCGCCTGGTGTTCTCTCTGCCTCGCTTCGCCCATGCAACTCCACTGCTCTGCTCACTCCACTGGCTCCCGATCACTGCTCGCATCCAGTTCAAGACTCTTGTACTAGCCTACAGATGCCTTGACCAGACTACACCCAGCTCCCTCCAGACCCTCATCTCTCCCTACACCCCTACTTGACCTCTCCGCTCCTCCTGCACTAGAAGTCTGGCTCTACCTCCTCTACGCTCCCCTGCCTCCCGAGCCCGCTCCTTCTCCACCTTCGCCCCGCAGTGGTGGAATGACCTTCCTACAGATGTCAGGACTGCCCAGTCCCTGACCACCTTCCGGCGCCTCCTCAAGACTCACCTCTTCAGACAGCACCTGTAGAACTCTTTGTTTCCCTCTTGACACTTATAACTCTTCCTTAAATGTGCTTTACTTGCTCTTATCTGCCCCCTATTTTACTGCATTTAATCCTGTACTTAATCTGTCAAGTGTTATTTAATCTGTAGTATTTTGTATTTAATTATATCTTGATGTAACTATCACCGGCCATGTTATCTGCTCCGTTATTGAATTGTATTTTGTCATACTTGTACTTGCTAGAACCAAAGTCATTGTATTTATCTTGCTATTAATTGTATTATTACAAGGGTGTCTGCTAAGAAATGAATAATAATAATAATAATAATCCCAGAATCTCATCAAGCAGCTTCTTGAAGCATCCCAGGGTGTCAGCTTCAACAACATTACTGAGGAGTTGGTTCCAGACCCTCACAATTCTCTGTGTAAAAAAGTGCCTCCTATTTTCTGTTCTGAATGCCCCGGGATAATTCAGGTTGCTCTTCTTTGCACTCTTTCTAGAGCAGCAATATCCTTTTTGTAACGAGGTGACCAGAACTGAACACAATATTCTAGGTGAGGTCTTACTAATGCATTGTAAAGTTTTAACATTACTTCCCTTGATTTAAATTCAACACTTTTCAAAATATATCCGAGCATCTTGTTGGCCTTTTTTTATAGCTTCCCCACATTGTCTAGCCCTCTGCAGTCCTATGTCGTACCTGGTCCGACATTGCAATTATTCCTATCTGGTCCAATGTCAGACCCTATCCGACATCATCAAAAAGACTCAAAAAACGGGTTTCTAGTCTTTTCTCTGGAAAAAGTCGAGAAAACCATTCAATGGCCGAGTGGGAGCGACAAGAGCCGAGACAAACCGAAAAAAGGGCATCTCTCATGGTCATACTTGCCCCTGGCATCTGATAATGGAGGCCATAAGGAAACAGAGAGAACACCAGGTGAGCATAGGAGGCTGTGTGGTCCAGTGGTTAAAGAAAAGGGCTTGTAACCAGGAGGTCCCCGGTTCAAATCCCGCCTCAGCTACTAACTCATTGTGTGACCCTGAGCAAGTCACTTAACCTCCTTGTGCTCCGTCTTTCAGGTGAGACGTAGTTGTAAGTGACTCTGCAGCAGATGCATAGTTCACACACCCTAGTCTCTGTAAGTCGCCTTGGATAAAGGCGTCTGCTAAATAAACAAATAATAAAAAAGCTGGCTGTGACTGCATGTGGCGGAGTGTCCCGCCCCTATTTATTATTATTTGTATTTTTGTTTGCGGCGCGGGTAAAAGCGCCGCGTCTTTTATTGTTATATTTAAAAACCTCGTGAGGATGCATGGCTGATCAGCTACTGATTATTTAACTAGCTGACAGTCATGCATCCTTACCAAACGCGTGCAGACTCTGGCCGGGGGATAATAAGATAATTACCAACTAGTTAAATCCCTCGGCCAGAGTATATAAACCAGCAGCACTATGCACTCGGGGTGTGGAGTGTTCGAGAGTGGAGAACGGGAGAGAGAGAGAGGAAGAAAACAATTGCTAAAACGTGCTGGAGTATCCAGCACGAAACTTACTTGTTTGTTTATTCGTTCGGCCCTCGTGCCCTTTTGTTTGGTGTTTTGTTAAATCTTTTGTTTTTGTTTTGTTTATTAAATACGCTGAGTGCACCAGCACTCAGCTTCAACCGCCCATCCACTGTTTTGGTTTGAGTTACTTCCTGGTCCGTGACGTCATCCACATCACCACTGCGAGCCAGACTGCCACACTGCATCAGCGCTCAGAGAATATCACAGACATTTGCAGAGCTTTTTTCAGATGTTATAGTAATAAAATAATGACTTGGATCGCATTATTGATGCATTTGGTGATAAAACGAGTGATCAGGAGGTGATTGATCGGCTATTATTATTATTTATTTTTTTATGTGAGAAAAGGATATCGTCGCCTTTAAGAAATGGTGGCGCTAAGGAAGAAACTACACAACCCAGAAATCCGAGTGCCAATTAATTGGGTGGGGTTTCTGGGTTTAAAAAGGAGCAGGGCAGAGACATAGGGGAGAGAAGTGTGGGGAACACGGCCCGGTTGTCCTGCAAGTAAGTAGCGTGCAAACTCCAGTGTGTTGGAAAAATAACCAAAAAGAAAGAGATCGCAAGGTAAAGCTATCGTTTATGTTAAAATATAGTCAGAGTTTAGTTTTTACAAAGTGTGATTTTTCCTCTTGTTGAGGTAGCCTTTTGTTTGTCAAAGTTTATTTTTATTTTCTGCTGTCGGGGTGCGACTTGAAGATATTGTACTCCTTAGCAATTTAAAAGAGATCCGCGGTATTCTGTGCTGTGTGGTTGTGCGCCGCCACAACCGTAGTGTGTTGTGCTATATGCTTTATAACCTGGAGAGGTATTGGTTATTTACGTGTTGCAGAGCCAGTAAATAATAACCAGAAAGAACGGACTTGTGAGACTGGAAGTGCTAGTCATTGTTTATTCATAACACAGACACAAGATACTTTGCATATGATTAATACAGGGAAAATGGACACTGGCTTTTAGAAGGAATACAATTTGTTTCTGTGGACGACCGGGAGTTGGCTGCAGGAGTTATTTCTCCACAGCCCTGATATAACTTGTTTTATCTTTATTCACTTCTTTGGACGTCTGTGGTTACCTCTATTGTGTTCCTGGAAGTCTTCTTTAAAAACGGATCCATTCTTATACTTACCTGTGTTCCAGGACAACTCCAGCAGAGGGAGCTTGTCTTGTACTTACCTGTGTTCCAGGACTACTCCAGCAGAGGGAGCCTGTGTTGTTCTTACCTGAGTTACAGGACTACTCCAGCAGAGGGAGCCTGTCTTGTACTTACCTGTGTTCCAGAACTACTCCAGCAGAGGGAGCCTGTCTTGTACTTACCTGTGTTACAGGACTACTCCAGCAAAGGGAGAGTGTCTTGTACTTACCTGTGTTCCAGGACTACTCCAGCAGAGGGAGCCTGTGTTGTTCTTACCTGAGTTACAGGACTACTCCAGCAGAGGGAGTCTGTTGGATAGTTACCTGTGTGGCGGATCTACTCCAGTAGAGGGAGCCGGTCTTATACTTACTTGGGTTACCGGAATACTCCAGCAGAGGGAGCTCAACCTACACTTACCGGTGACCCAGGACAGCTCTAGGGAAGAGAGCTGACCCTGTTCTTACCCGCGGACTGACTCACTTGAGTCGGAGGATCCTTGGACTTCTTTTCCATCTCCATATCCTGATGTAGCTAGAGAGGGTTGGAGAAGTGAGTTAGTCAGTGGCCCGTACAGGGCGAGAACTGTGACAGAAACTGCTTATTTGGTGTAAATATTGTAAATAAAAGATACTTGCCTGCAAACGTATTGAGTCTGTGCCAGTTGGTGGAACGGGAAAGCAGTGGTTCAGCAGCACGTATCTACTGGATCTTTTACACTTGGCATATGTGAAAGCTATAGCGAACGAAAGGGTGGGGCGGGGCTGGAGATGCCTAGTGAGTGCTTTGTTGATATGCAGGGCCTTTTAATCCCATTTGACTGTGGGAAAAAAATACTTTAAAACAGCGCGTCTAAAATTATCTGCGCGTGTGAAAATAAATTGGACCTGACGCGCCTAACGCGCACTTAATAAATGGACTGCAAAGGGCTAGATGAAGACATTTCCAAGTCAACATAAACTCCTAGGTCTTTTTCATAGATTCCTTCTTCAATTTCAGTATCTCCCATATGATATTTATAATGCACATTTTTATTCCCTGCGCGCAGTACCTTACACTTTTCTCTATTAAATGTCATTCGCCATGTGTCTGCCCAGTTCTGAATGCTGTCTAGATCATTTTGAATGACCTTTGCTGCTGCAAAAGTGTTTGCTACTCCTTCTACTTTTGTGTCGTCTGCAAATATAACAAGTTTGCTTACTATACCAGAATCTAAATCATTAATGTAGATTAGGAATAGCAGAGGACCTAATACTGATCCCTGTGGTACACCACTGGTTACCTTACTCCATTTTGAGGTTTCTCCTCTAATCAGTACTTTCTGTTTTCTACATGTTAACCACTCCCTAATCCATGTGCATGCATTTCTTGAATCCCTACTGCGTTTAGTTTGAGAATTAATCTTTTATGTGGGACTTTGTCAAAAGCTTTCTGGAAATCTAAATAAACCATGTCATATGCTTTGCAATTATCCATTGTCGATGTTGCATCCTCAAAAAAATCAAGCAGGTTAGTTAGACACAATGTCCCTTTCCTAAAACCATGCTGACTGTCTCCCAGGATACTGTTACCATATAGGTAATTTTCCATTTTGGATCTTATTATAGTTTCCATAAGTTTACATATAATAGAAGTCAGGCTTATTAGTTACCTGGTTCAGTTTTGTCTCCCTTTTTGTGGATCGGTATTACGTTTGCAATTCTCCAGTCTGTTGGTACAACCCCTGTGTCAAGAGACTGTTGCATGATCTTGTTTACCGGTTTGTAAATAATTTCTTTCATTTCTTTGAGTACTTTTGGGAGGATCTCATCTGGCCCAGGGGATTTGTTTATTTTAAGAGCTCCTAGTCCCTTGATTTTTTAGTACCAAAGAGAGCCTCTTAATAGTAATCGACAGTTTGTGTATTACTGAGTAAACAAAAATGGACCCGAGGGTCGGGTCTTGTGTCCTCGCGTCTGGGTAGACCTGTGAAGACCTCTACTTACATCCCTTAAAGCTTGTATAAGCTGTAGATACGAGACACAGGCAGCCCCTTTCCTTGATTCCTTCATGTCTCTGAAAATATGAAGTGTCAGGCGTCCAGTGATTTATCATCTGTTATGTGTGTTCAGTTTGATAAGCCAAAAATGCAGTTCAGTATAACAGCCTGTGGCAGAGGGATAGCTTATCTTCCAGTCTTTTTAACTTCAGCCTATTGGGTTCAAAAGCAGATTACTGTTGCTTTCACACACTCTATCTCTTTATGAGTTCCACAAGCAGTGTTTATTATTATTATTTATTTCACTGGTTGCCTACGAGGGCTTGAGAGGAGGCGAAATTGGGAGTGAGATATTAAGAATGAGACCAGATGAGAGGATTTCTCCGGTTGCTTAGGAGGCTTGAGAGGGGTGAGACATTTGAGAGTTTAAGAGTGAGACGAGTTTGAGGGATGGCGAGATTGAGGGCTGGAGTTTGGGAATGGTGCTTAGTAACATTGAGGTTAGATACTGATAGCAGGACGAGATAGGGGGGATGAAGAGTTTTCCCTTCTCGTCGGGTCAGGCAGCATCCTCTGGCTGCTGGGCGACGTAGAGAGGGAGACATGAGAAGAGCAAAGGATTAGATATAAACACTTTCCGCCAGGTCAGGCAGCATCCTCCGACTGCTGGGTGACGTAAAAGTGAGAGAGAGAGCAAAGTTTAGACATATAACATACAACAAACTGACTCTCGCTCCCGACGGGTCAGGCAGCATCCTCTGGCTGCTGGGCGTTTAGTGGAGCAAGAGACAGGAAGGGGACGAACAGGACAAAAGGACAGATCCTTCGCAACTCAGTGCAGCATCCTCAGGCAGCTAAGCTGGCAGCTGGGCGGCGTGGAGAGCTTAGGAAAAAGTGTCTCGGGTCCGTTTAGGAGAGACGAAAACAGAGAACCCCCCCCCCCCTCGGTCGGGGCCCGCTCGGCAGGTGGAGGCACGGCCTACTGCATGAGGGGGCTGAAATGGTCCTGGACCTGAAATAGAAGAGAGGAGATGGGACAGCAAGGTTGAGGCCTGGAAGGCTTAGCGCATAAGCAGCAGAAGAATAGGATGTGGCCGGGGGTCCCCTCAGGCCGGCGAGGAACAGCCGGGCGGCAGTGGTTGAGACGAGAGGCCGACCCGGACAGCCGGGGGAGTGAGACTCACTTCCCCCCCTGAGGGAGCCCTGTGCGGACAGTGCGATATAGAAAGGAGCAGAGGAGGGGAGGAGGAGGAACAAAAAACAAACACAGACAAGGAAGCGGAAATAGTGCTGGGTTAAAGTAGAAAAAGAGAGCGAGATAGACAGGAGGGGCAGCCAATAACACATACGTGGAGCAGTGCTGGCCATGCCCTAATAATTGACGTGGCGAGCGCTGCATTGTGCGATTGGCTCGAAATACTAAATGAGGCTGAACTGGGATCAGCTTCCACCTGGAAGAGATCGCGGACGCTACCGGGCAGGATGCCATGGAGGGAAGGTAAGACAGGCTAAAGAAAAGGAAATAGGATAAGAAGAAAAAAAAAGGAGCGCAAAGCGGGAGAGCGCCCTCTACGGCATCCCCCGAATTACGCCTAAAGGCTAACATTTCACTGGTTGCCTACGAGGGCTTGAGAGGAGGCGAAATTGGGAGTGAGATATTAAGAATGAGACCAGATGAGAGGATTTCTCCGGTTGCTTAGGTGGCTTGAGAGGGGTGAGACATTTGAGAGTTTAAGAGTGAGACGAGTTTGAGGGATGGCGAGATTGAGGGCTGGAGTTTGGGAATGGTGCTTAGTAACATTGAGGTTAGATACTGATAGCAGGACGAGATAGGGGGGACGAAGAGTTTTCCCTTCTCGTCGGGTCAGGCAGCATCCTCTGGCTGCTGGGCGACGTAGAGAGGGAGACATGAGAAGAGCAAAGGATTAGATATAAACACTTTCCGCCAGGTCAGGCAGCATCCTCCGACTGCTGGGTGACGTAAAAGTGAGAGAGAGAGCAAAGTTTAGACATATAACATACAACAAACTGACTCTCGCTCCCGACGGGTCAGGCAGCATCCTCTGGCTGCTGGGCGTTTAGTGGAGCAAGAGACAGGAAGGGGACAAACAGGACAAAAGGACAGATCCTTCGCAACTCAGTGCAGCATCCTCAGGCAGCTAAGCTGGCAGCTGGGCGGCGTGGAGAGCTTAGGAAAAAGTGTCTCGGGTCCGTTTAGGAGAGACGAAAACAGAGAAACCCCCCCCCCCCTCGGTCGGGGCCCGCTCGGCAGGTGGAGGCACGGCCTACTGCATGAGGGGGCTGAAATGGTCCTGGACCTGAAATAGAAGAGAGGAGATGGGACAGCAAGGTTGAGGCCTGGAAGGCTTAGCGCATAAGCAGCAGAAGAATAGGATGTGGCCGGGGGTCCCCTCAGGCCGGCGAGGAAAAGGCCGGGCGGCAGTGGTTGAGACGAGAGGCCGACCCGGACAGCCGGGGGAGTGAGACTCACTTCCCCCCCAAAAGAGGACCCCCGGCTCCCCGCAAGAACCACACCGTGGGATAGAAAAGAGATCGCAGAGCCGCACACATAAACAAAAGCTAGAAGAAAAGAGAAAAGACAAGAGATGTTAGTAGACAACCTATGCCTATAAGCCGTCCGCACTGTGGAGAGGAAAAACCTCTGGTGGGCCTGGCGGAGAGGGCGCCCCCCACTCCGGGCAAGCTAACAAGTGCTTGGTGAGCTGTGGCGATGTCTGCAGAGGATGATCTAATAAAAAGTTCACAGCTGAAGAGATCCAGCGCCCCATAGACTTAATCAAAGTGTTGATACCTGCGCTAGCCGCGGAGGCAGCTGCTCCGATCCAGAATGAATGGGGGGAAAAATAGTAGAAGAAAGTCCGATCCGTGACGAGAGGGTGCATAAACGGGATGAGAACCAGTGACTCGTAAGTATAGATCTGGAGCTGTCGAAGAGGGGATCTGACAGAAGATACTGAATCCTCGGCTTAATTGGACCGTTTTTGAAGATCTGATGAGGAGGATAAAGTGGTTTCCGGGGAGAAATCCAAAGGCGACGGTCAGGCACAGGGTTTCCATGACGATGTCGTTGAATAGGTTGAAGCATCCTTGCCAGAGAGCAGTGATGAGACAAAGGAGAAGGTCAGTAGAGATTGATTAACTTGATGGAGAGGAGGGGAGCAGGCTTTTCTCCATACCTCTGAGCGTTCTCTCTAGAGATCCGCTATCTCTAGAACGGACGAGAGGAGAACGATTGGAGGCGAAATTGATACTGAATGCCCGCTAGGTAGCATCTAAATAGAGGAGGGGGCTAAACATAGAGACAGCCTGAGGTGAGTGATGAAGGCGAGGAGGTGCTGTAGGTTGAAAGAGGTTTGAGATCCGTTTTTTTTTTTTTTTTTTTTTTTAATTATTTATTTATTTATTTTTTACTCGCAAAAGTGAGTAAATGAAGACCAGGCAGTCGAGTAGGAGGAACGGTAGATGGGGCGAGAGCGTTCTCCATGAATCCATGTGGTGATTGAAGGAGGCCGGAGAGAGAGTTATTCAGTTGAATATTGTTTTGCTGAAAGGTAGTACGAGACGAGGGTTGGGGTCTGCTCCTGGGACCAGGTTGCAGAACTTCTGGATCTTGATGTAACTGTCTGTATTGAAGTCCTGATGAAGTCCTGATTTTTTTATTTTTTATTTTTTTTTATTTTTATTTTAACTGCAAGGTGTAGTGTTCTGTAGTAAAATTACTACAGCTGGCCAAAGTCCAGTATCTGGGTGCGTGGAATGGTTCACAAGACCTCATGGTTGAAATGGCTTAACGGTCAGAGTCTTTCCATTGTATTCCCCTTGATGTCTTGGTACTCTTGCTTTTTTTTTTTTTTTTTTTTTTAAACGGTAAATCACAGGTGTTGTCACGGTAAGTTCACAGGGTGCACTCTGTTCCTTCAGGAATCCTGCCGAGGAAGTGCTTCACAAGAGCAGTTAGACATAGTACTTCCAAGGTAAGGTCATTGCATAGACAGAGCAGCTTTTTCTGAGGGTAGATATTAAAGAGTGAAGAATGTCTATTGATATAGGGAGCCAGGAGGGAGCAGCAGGGGGGGGGGGGGCTCTTGAGGATCTCTCCGAGTGTCAAGCAAACTGATGGGATGGATAGGAGTGTTGAAGAAGGGACGGAGATGAGGCGGCAGAAATACTAAATTCCGGAGATGTAGGCTTTAACGGTAGAGGGGGCTAAGTGAAGAGAATCCCTTGCATGGGCGATGGAGGCTAGAATCCGTTGCTCATTAAATCAGAATGGGATGTATTTTGAGTGCAGAAAGTTGTAAATGTTTTCCATCCAGAGGTAAATGAAGATTTGGTCGCTGGGACTAAGAGTGTGGCCATGTAGTGATGAGCAGATTGCAGAAGGTTGGAGAGTGTTGTATTTAGTTGAACGGCAGATGTTGGTGTTGCAGAGTTTGATGAGGGCTGAGGTGGCAGCTGGACCTGAACAAATATATGAAATCGACTGCTGAGATGTTTTTAAAACGAAGGCAGAGAGCTGAGATGCCAACCATCCTGGTTAGTTAATACGGGATTGATCAGTGGTTTGCTACCATCTTGTCTGTTTGGAATGGAAAAGGTGAACTCATAAATCAGAGATTTGGGTTTCACAACTCCAATCATTCTCCAAATAGTGGAACTCCTTAATTCATAAATCAAACAGATTTCCAGTCTCGTACCATATATTAAAGCTTGTAGTATCTGAGAGGATGAACGGACATATGACTAAATTGCTGAGGAAGTCAAGCTCTCCGTGTATATATATATCTTAGATCCAGGTATTGGAGGAAAGCTGGAGTGTTGAAAGCTCTGGAGGACAGCAGTTGCAGATTTGACCAGTAAACTAAAGCCACTTTTGTATGCTGCAATAGAAGCAGATCTGAAGAGGGAGCCGAGATTTGCTGTAATGAGGAGATTAACAGTAGAGGCAAGATCTGCTGAACGGGCAGAGATCTGAGGGGTAAACGATGGAATGCTGTCAGTAGTCTGCAGTGGCCTGCTGTAGAGAGCAGAGAGCTGCTGAATGCGGTGAAAATTGGTATTTGAGAGTTAAGGCGTTTTTAGATGATGTCGGCGATGGGGCTGCCTTTGGGCAGAAATGAAGAATGCATAGATCTGAGGCCGCTGCAGAACCTGAGAGGATAGGAATGCGTTGCTCGGAGGCTGCTACAAAACCTATTGATTTGATCAGGAGCAGTCTAAGAGTGTATTGTCCATTGCGGGATACGAGGACGCTTGATTGAAATGTTGATAATCGTAGCACATAGTTTCCGAATGTGACTGGTAGCTCAAATTGAATGAAAAGACTTTGAAAGTTATATTAAGTGCCTTGATGAAGTTGGGGGCAAATAAGGAAGTGCAAATCCAGGAACAAGAAGGTTGCAGGAATGGCCTGATGCAGGAAAGCTGTAAATTAATGTGACGGTGGATTCTTAACATCTCAGAAAGCTGATAAGCATGGCTTCATGACAAGGTTCTCAAGGGGAGGAGTTTGGATTTGAAAAATTCAAGTTAATATATGTAGAAAAAGAGGTTGAGGCAGGAGGGTACTGAGAATCCCTCAAAAAGACAACGAACTGCAGGAATTGATAGAAGGTTTGGAGAGTGCCAGATTCACAGCGATAGCAAATCATCTTAAATTATGTAGAGCTTGTGGTGTTATGCTGCCATCTAGAGGTTTTGATTGGAATTGAAACTATTGGCTTCAGTGAAGCAGGGTAGCATATATTTGGTTATTGCGATTACAATCCTTGTCTATGTATTAAGCATTTGCTTTAGAACAGTTAGTGATGATATAAGTAAGTTAATGTAGGTCTAGAAGAGGAGCCTGCAGTATTTAGATGTCACAATTCGGCGAGTTGAAGCTCTCATATTGCAAAAGCGCTGCAGCAGGAGCCAGAAAATTGCAGTCGTGTGGCATAGGCTCTCATTGCCTGTTAAAGCTGCCTGGTCGCCGTAGCAACTTACCACTCCCAGTAGTCACTCGCTGAGGCGTTGCCGTGGTAACCATGGTCTGTGAGGCGCCGGTGTAAAACAGTTGCAGTGCAGTGGTGACATTGAAACTGATGAAAACGCAGACCAAGTTGAGAATGACGCTGCGTTTTGAACGGCGCAGACTGAGCAGGTAGGAAAATAGCTGATACTATCTTGCGAGCGCAGAGCAGAGAAACAAAAAACAAACACAGACAAGGAAGCGGAAATAGTGCTGGGTTAAAGTAGAAAAAGAGAGCGAGATAGACAGGAGGGGCAGCCAATAACACATACGTGGAGCAGTGCTGGCCATGCCCTAATAATTGACGTGGCGAGCGCTGCATTGTGCGATTGGCTCGAAATACTAAATGAGGCTGAACTGGGATCAGCTTCCACCTGGAAGAGATCGCGGACGCTACCGGGCAGGATGCCACGGAGGGAAGGTAAGACAGACTAAAGAAAAGGAAATAGGATAAGAAGAAAAAAAAAAAAGGAGCGCAAAGCGGGAGAGCGCCCTCTACGGCATCCCCCGAATTACGCCTAAAGGCTAACATTTCTTAGCAGACGCCCTTATCCAGGGCGACTTACAATTGTTACAAGATATCACATTATACAGATATCACATTATTTATTTATTTTTACATACAATTACCCATTTATACAGTTGGTTTTTACTGGAGCAATGTAGGTAAAGTACTTTGCTAAAGGGTACAACAGCAGTGTCCCCCACTGGGGATTGAACCCACAACCCTCTGGTCAAGAGTCCAGAGCCCTAACCACTACTCCACACTGCTGCCCTGTGTATAATTTGTAGTCAATGCTAATTTATTCCGTTTGAGCTGATCTGTGCATACCATTACCAATCTGAAATCCCTTTAGCTTGTTCTGATATTATATATATAGTAGATTATTAGCACAATATTTAATATCATGTAATGCATTTTTTTATTGAATCTGCACCCAGTTTCTTTTAGCATTTTACAATTGTACTTTTTATGCATATAGTTTAAAAGAAAAGTTCGATTTAATCGACCCCCCCCCATCTGAAATACCTTCAGGAAGGCAATGCAAGTTTAGTGCTGTTCAGGTTCTGTGAAACCAGCCATTTACCAATGTGTTCATACAGCTAAGTTTATATATTCTACCCATTGTGGTGAATGCGATACCAAGGGAAATCAAAAATACTGACTTTGTTTGAAGTTGGAAAATGCCACTGCACACTAGGGGAATAGTCTGGTTCTGTTCACATAAGTAAATGAAGACCAGTATGTTTCTTCTTCAAGGCGTATTTTTCAAATTGCATTACACTTAATTTTTTGCAGCACCTGACACACTGGAGTTGAACTCGGGGGAACTGCATCAGAAATCTGGCCTGTATTGCATTCTCTTAAAAGTGATACACATTATATCCCATCATTATAGATTCATACCCTTGAAGCATGAACTGGACATTCCTCACTCATGTCAGGTCCTGTAAATCACCAAATGCCAAAGTTCATAACTAAAGTTCGGGAGGAGGGTAAGACACCAATCTCTGTGTCACCAAATTGAATCATTCAATTTCCACATTAGCTAATTAAGATTGTTAGCACTATAAATCCCTTCTTCACTTCCCTCTCAGTTGTGTTTTGATTTCATCGTGGACAGCATTCCGGATTATTCTGTTTCGTCGGATGATGATCTGTTTGCCGTTTCCCTCTGCCCCCACCTCCCTCCAGAGCTACCGTCCTGTCTCCCTCCTACCCTTCCTCTCCAAAACCCTCGAGCGGACTGTACACCGCCAGCTCTCTGCTTTCCTGTCCAACCACTCTCTGCTTGACCCTCTACAATC
The DNA here is from genome assembly GCF_902713425.1 of Acipenser ruthenus. Lineage (NCBI taxonomy): Eukaryota > Metazoa > Chordata > Actinopteri > Acipenseriformes > Acipenseridae > Acipenser > Acipenser ruthenus. The sequence goes on from NC_081192.1 coordinate 107,511,101, forward strand.
TGGCTTCCGCTCTGCTCACTCCACTGAAACCGCCCTCCTGTCTGTCACCAACTCACTAAACTCATGCCCGAGCTGCCTCTCTCTCCTCTGTCCTAATTCTCCTTGACCTCTCTGCTGCCTTTGACACTGTTGATCACTCTATTCTACTATCATCTCTTGCTGACCTGGGGATCTCTGGCACTGCTCTGGCCTGGTTCTCCTCCTACCTCTCCAACCGCACTTACCAGGTAACCTGGCGTGGAGCAACCTCCACACCTCACCCTCTCTTAACTGGAGTCCCCCAAGGGTCAGTCTTGGGTCCTCTCCTGTTCTCTCTCTACACCCGCTCCCTGGGCCCCCTCATCGCATCCTATGGTTTCTCATACCATTTCTATGCTGATGATGCTCAGATTTTTCTCTCCTTCCCCACCTCTGACTCCACCATCTCCTCCTGTATCTCTACCTGTCTGTCTGCTATTTCCTCCTGGATGCACTCGCATCACCTCAAACTCAACCTCTCTAAATCTGACCTCCTTTTCTTTCCCTCCTCCTCCCCCTCCTCTGATCTCTCTACCTCTGTTCCTCTGGAATCTACCACACTCTCTCCCTCTTCCTCAGCTAAGAACCTTGGAGTCACCCTGGACCCCTGCCTCTCTTATTCCCAGCACATCTCCACTCTGGCACGCACTTGCCGATTCTTCCTGAGCAACATCCGAAGAATCCGACCCTTCCTCACCAACTATGCTACCCAGCTCCTGGTCCAGGCCCTGGTACTCTCCCGCCTAGACTACTGCAACTCCCTCCTGGCTGGCCTCCCTGCATCCGCCACCCGTCCGCTCCAGCTCATCCAGAACTCTGCTGCCCGCCTGGTGTTCTCTCTGCCTCGCTTCGCCCACGCTACTCCACTACTCCGCTCGCTCCACTGGCTCCCGATCACCGCTCGCATCCAGTTCAAGACTCTTGTACTAGCCTACAGATGCCTTGACCAGACTGCACCCAGCTACCTCCAGACCCTCATCTTTCCCTACACCCCCACTCGACCTCTCCACTCCGCCTGCACTAGAAGACTGGCTCTACCTCCACTACGCTCCCCTGCCTCCCGAGCCCGCTCCTTCTCCACCCTTGCTCCGCAGTGGTGGAACGACCTTCCTACAGATGTTAGGACTGCCCAGTCCCTGACCACATTCCGGCGCCTCCTTAAGACTCACCTCTCAAACAGCACCTGTAGAACTCCTCTGTTGTATCCTGGGACACTATCACCCTTCATTTAAATGTGCTTTATTTTACTCTTATCTGCCCCCTATTTTGCTGCATTTAATCCTGTACTTCAGAATATTGTAATCTGCCAAGTGTTTAACCTGTAGTATTTTGTACTTAATCATATCCTGATGTAACTATCACTATTTAATCATATTCTGATGTAACCATCACTATTATCTGCTGTATTATTGAATTGTGGTTTGTCACACTTGAACAAAAATTATTGTATTTCTTGCTTTTATTGTATTACTTGTATTGTAACACTTGAATGTATTTGTATTTGCTTGCGATTGTAAGTCGCCCTGGATAAGGGCGTCTGCTAATAAATAAATAATAATAATAATGAGATCCACTCAACCAGTTCAACCAGCCCCTCCTGGGTCATCGTGGTATTTACCTCTTCAAACTTCTCTGCCCAGATGTCTGCTTCTCCAGGACAATCACCAGATCCCTTGCCTTTTCCCTGTCACCCAGCACAACAACCGGCTCACTCTCCTGTCTATCGTAGCTCCCGCCTGGCCACTTGTTCCTCCGCAACTCCTGATATCAGAGACTGGATGATCCCCAGGCTCCAGCTTTATCTTCTAGCATGCTCTGTATGTGGTTCCACCGCTCACCCCACCATTTCTTGCTCCCTTACCGACCCTCCACCCCGTCCCCTCATGTCCCTCCTTCGCAGTCCTCCTCATCTTTTCATCTCCTCTAGATCAAAAGACTGTCAGGACCGCAATACTGCATACTCTGGAGGCCGCCAGATTTGTAATAACTTCAATGAAGGAACCTGTCCTATTCCATCTGTAACTTCTTTCATATTTGCAACCATTGCGCTGAAGCCCATTCCCAATTACTATGTCCCGTGTGATGGGGTGCCCTCCCGCCCCCTATAATTTGTGTTATCATTATCATTTTTACTGTTGATTTCATTATGATTTTCAATATAATTATTGTGGTTTTCATTATTTGTGATTGTATTATTGTTTGTTTTGGATCGGCAGGGAGGAGGTTAAATTCCTCCCTGCCAAATACATGTGAGAATGTGGCTGGAGCCTTAATTAGTTAATTGTTAATTATTGATTAATTGGGCTCCATCCACAGACCATAAAAGCCAGGAGGAATCCTTTGTCTGGGTGGTTTGGTGAGGTGAGGTGAGGTGAGGTGAGGTGAGGTGAGGTGAGGTGAGGTGAGGTGAGGTGAGACGAGACGAGACGAGACGAGACGAGACGAGACGAGACACAGAGAGTAAGTGTTACCTGTAAAAATGTAGATATAAGTACTTGTTTAATTTGATTTGTTTGTTACAGTGTTTTGTTTGGAAGTCTTTGTTTTGTGTTTATACTTTTTGTTTGGCCCTCATGCCTTTTTATTTTGTGTTTTGGTCAATAAAAGTATTTTGTTTCACTGCATTTTCCTGACTCTGAGTCTTCCCTCTGCAGCTATCCTGTCACACCCCGCAAGTCCAAAAAAAACCCAGCTCAAAATCAAAAAACCTCTGCTAACGTTTACAAAATCACTACTCAAATTCCTGTCCACACTCATTAATATCCAAACCCTAGCCTCAGAACTACACAAGCACCCTGACCCTCCTTTTGTTTCTTTTCTAATTAACAGTCTCACTAAAGGCTTTTCTACTGGTCTTGTTTGTCGCCATACATCTTCCACTTATTGCAAAAACCTCCAATCTGCCATCTTAGACCCCGAAATTGTTGATAATTTGATAAAGAATTAGGCAACCAGTTTCTGATAGGCCCCTTTGAATCCCCTCCTTTTCCAACCTTTCACATTAACCCTATCGGGGATGCAATAAGGAAATGCTCTGGCAAAAAGAGACTGATTATCGACCTTTCCACTCCCCATAACTCCACCACACCCAGCATCAATAGTTTAATCCCTCACAAAGATTTCTCCCTACAATATGCAACAATCAACCACGCCATATCCTTAATCAAAATTGCCGGGAAAAACACATGGCTGTCTAAAGCCGATATATCAAATGCATTTAAAATCATGCCTATTGATCCTGCGCTCTGGCACCTCTTCAGAGTACAGTGGCGTTCCAAATTTCACCTTTCTGTTCACCTGACATTTGGCTGCAGAAGCAGCCCCAAGATATTTGATACCGTCAGAAGCGCTGTTTTTTCAGCCTCGCTTCCCCGGGAAAAAATAGATCGTATTGTATCTATTATTTCCACTTTTCTGTCCGGTCCCCCTCCTACCAAACTCAATTTTCTGTCCCTCCTAGGCCATTTAAACTATGCCATGATATTCCTCAAGGAAGAGCTTTCATCCTCTACCTTCTTCTCCTGATCCCTTCTGTTGATTCCCTCAACACTGTCATACTAAAAGAATGGATTACATTTTTTTTACGACGACTGTCTCCTGCTGCACGAAGACATTCAACTCTTCACAGATGCAGCTCCCGCTCTCGGCTTTGGAGGATACTACAAGGGAAAATTGGTTTTCTGCTCCATGGCTTGAAGAATTCAGCACCATTCCTATACCCGATCAGTCCTTGTCATTGTACGAAATGTATCCGGTCGCTGTAGCTGCATTCCTTTGGGAGTCTTCCTGGGTCCAAAAATCCATTCTTATCCACTCAGATAATTCAGCTACAGTCCAAATCATTAACAAAGAGATTCAGAGCATTAGCTCCTGGAGCCGACCTCCTGCCAACTCAGATTCCTCCCTGTTCAGACCCGACATTCCTGTGAGCAACCTGTTGCATATCAATGGTTCTGCAGGCTCAAGAAACAACTCTTCTCAGCATCACTCCCCGCTCACTGCAAACATAGTGGTCATCCTGGAATTGCTTTAAAAAATGTTCACATTGCATTCAACATTCCCTTCGATTCATTTTCAATGCCTGTAGTATCGTCCTATATTATGTCCCTTAAGAATAGAGCTGTAAGAGTTTCCTCCATCAAAGTTTAAATTTCCAGCATCCAGTTTTTCCACAAACTCATTTTCGGCGCCCCAGCTCTACACTCAGCAACTCACAAATTTCACTAATCCTGAAAGGGCTTCAGCGATCAGAATCTCCTTCTCCCCCTGCTTGCCTACCTATCACCAACAACGCACACTCCCAGTGTATCTCATTCATCCGCTCCGGCTACTCCTCCCAGTTTTTAGATAAAACCTTAGAAGCCCTTTTTCTCCTAGACTTTTTGGGTTCCTTAGGTGCTCAGAGTCTACATCACACTCAAATAAATTCAACCCCCAGATTCACCCCGGTATCTCCGACCTGCAGTCATCTCATCTGACCCACTTTCCTTCCTGCTCAAAATAAGTCAAAGTGACCAAGAAGGAAAGGGTTCCCTAATCTATTTGTTTAAATTAAACTCCCATGTTAGCCCCTATGATCCCCTTCTCTCTTATCTCCAACTCTGCCTTTCTCAGGGCACATCACCCTCAGATCTGCTTTTTATTAATGAAAATTCTCTCTTATCTCCAACTCTACCTTTCTCAGGGCGCATCACCCTCAGATCTGCTTTTTATTAATGAAAATGGAACAATCGTCACCTGACATTGCTTCTTCGTTCACCTTCGCCAGGTCCAGTTTCGCAGCTGAGCAGTTCTCCAGTCATTCTTTCAGAAACGTAGCAGCTTCTCGCCACGTAGTTCCAGTCTCCTTTAACAAACGCTTAGGTTGTTGTTCCTTCAGTGCTTACCAAGTTTACATTAGAACAAATATTACAGATCCTAAAAATGCTTTTACAAAAATGTGCTCTTAAGGTTTAGTAGCCTGCCCGGAGGAAGGGCAATCGAATCAGCCATGGATTCCCAGAGTTTTTTTTCTCCCAAAAATGGGTTTTGTTTTCCTTTCCTGCGCACTGATGATCATTTGTTAAAGGTTGGCTAAACCTTCAAGTTGGCTACATCCAGTACTACTCGCGGCATTGAGACCGGCTTGTTCTTTTTAGGGTTCTCAGCCTCGTCCAGTTGGCCATGCATCGAGACCTCAAACCAAGTTAGGTTTGATGCCAAATTATTGTGTATATACAACATACTTCTCTGTAAAATCGCATACTTCGCATACTCCACAATAAATATTTGTACTAAAACATTTTGTGATTGGGGTTTGTCCAGAACTACTGAAATAACCTTTAGCAGAGCAGTAACCCACTAGCCTTATATTTGTGTCTGAATTGTGAATAGCACAGGGTTGCACTGTGTGTCACGTTGTCTATTGAAAGGTGCATCATGCCTGACACAGCAATCAGACGATAACAGATTCAGTTTAAAACTAGAACCGCTATGGCAGCCATTTTGATGGTTTGAGGTTTTCAAATTTAAATTACTCTGCGTGTCTGAAAGTTATGCGATTATACATTTATGACTTTTCCTAAATACATGTATTAAATACCCTGACGGTGTTTGAAAGGCAGGATCGTGAAAATAAGGAACTTATAATCCTGCCCACCTAGAACCGGTAAAGAAGTCATTTTGACTGACTTTTACAATACATGTTTTTATTTTGAATATAACCTACAATATTCTATTTTTTATATACTTGCCTGTTGTTATCTCTACCCCCACGGAGCTTACCTCTGCAGTGCCAGCCGCTTTGCCTGTATCATCTTCTGCAACAGCTGCAGGCGTGCCAGCCATGCCAACTGCTTCACCCGCAGCAGTACCAAGGACAGCGACTCCAGCTGCTTCGCCAGCATGAACAGGCATTCAGGAGACTGGGAAGGATGGCACTATTTGAGAAATATCTGTGCCCAATGTGAAAGAGCAGAATGTGATAAATGCACTTAGGTGCTACTTTGAAATCTGTTTCCCTGAACACGTATTCACGTTACAGAATTGAGTTATTTTCTTTTTTTATGTTACTTTAAAAAAAACAAATTTCTTTTTTACAGTTTTGTATGTACATGTACATGTACCTGTTTACACACTAGTTTCTTTTGAAATGTTTATTTATTATTATAGTTTTTCATTTTTGGAAGTAGTGCTTTATATGTGGTAAGTTAGGTAGGTATGAGTATAACCACGGTGGTTCTGGGTACGAGTATAACTCATACATGACATCAGCAATGACATCAACAATGACTAATCACGTGACATTGTTTCCTATATAATGACAATAATATCTTATCTGTAAACATGTAACCTACGTTTAAAAAAGTAAAGAAAATAGGACAAGTTTGATTTCTTTTTTTTAGAAATGGCTAAGAAGGTGTCTTAGCTACAAATATACTTGAAAAGAATGTAGCATGTACTGTAGCTGTTTTGAGTATCAGAAAAAGCAGACTGCCTTTGTTCAGACGTCACTCCCCATAATAGCACCCGCCGCTTAAGAGCAACATAGCAAAGGGCACCATTACTTTGCAACTAACGAGCGTCTCCCATTCCTCTCCTCCCGACGTGATTATTTTAATATCATTGCAGTTAGGTGAAAGCTTGTGCACAACAATTGAATACAGGAGGTAATTGTGCCGCAACAAGCCTAAAGCAAGTTTAACATACTACAGGGGTGTCACTAAAATATTTATTCCAAACAGATTACACTACTGTGGAATGTAATCTATATAAACTAGACATGAGTTTATGAAAACCGTCTTTTTTCTTTATACAGTGACAGCTGCAGCATCACACACTGCACCTTGTTAATACTGTATCAAATCCCTGCCTAAAACATAATAATAATAATAATAATAATAATAATAATAATAATAATAATAATAATAAATTGATTTACTTCCCACAACATGCATACCCGCTATAGGTCTGATCGTTACTCCAAAATTACGTTTAACACTGATTGTTTATTTATTTAATTTTTTAACGTTATTGAATATTCATTATATAAGATGTCATTTTGAAACTCCAAAGAAGTGCAAACTATATACAGTCAGTTTTCTTCAATGTGCACACTTTACTGACAGGCTGTTTGCCAGGAACACAAGCCTGTCGACTTGCTCTGGATTCAAGGTGGCACGCTTTTTTTTGTTTTGTTTCCGTTGAAGAATAATAATAATAATAATAATAATAATAATAATAATAATAATAATAATAATAATAATAATAATAATAATAATAATAATATTTATTTTTAATTAGCACCTTTCATTAAAAGAAATCCCAATGCGCTTTGCATTAAAAAAAATACACAGAGAGGCATACTTACAAAGCATTTTCAAAACTGATTCGCTGGTAGGGTGGGACCAGCAAATCAGATGCTGGTTAACACGAGCAGGTAAAGAAGAGCACACCCACTGCTGTCTGGCAGAAATACTAGTAAATAGCAAGGAGGGCGTTCAGTTTAGATTTTCCTCAGTCCATCGTGGTGGTGCCTTATTACAGTTGGGCCTAAACTTGTGTGGACACCAGGACGTGCTCCCTAAAAAGGGGACTATCTTGGGAAAATCGGGACGGTTGGTGGCTTTACCACTGCACATAAAGCCAAATAAAGAGATTCCACACAGCTGTACCCTCACCCCTAGAATCCCAGAAAGCTTCCCATTAAAACATTTTTTTTGGCATACATTTCCAAAATGTGTCTCAATAAGCAATTTATTAACATATGCATGAGCTGCTGCTGACATACTGAAAAGAAGTAACAGTGATTCTGACAGGTGTTCAGAACAGACAGACAGGGCAGCAGTGTGGAGTAGTGGTTAGGGTGCTGGACTCTTGACCGGAGGGTTGTGGGTTCAATCCCAGGTGGGGGACACTGCTGCTGTACCCTTGAACAAGGTGCTTTACCTAGATTGCTCCAGTAAAACCCCAACTGTATAAATGTGTAATTGTACGTAAAAATAATGTGATATCTTGTAACAATTGTAAGCCGCCCTGGATAAAGGCGTCTGCTGAGAAATAAATAATAATAATAATAATACACAGTCAAGACTGTGTCCACAATCCAGTGTGAAAGTCGCTGCTTTGAGAGGGGCTGTCCTAGGGTCCTGTGGCAATGTGCCCCGCCCCTGTGTGCATATTATGTGTTGTATGTTGCGTGCGTGTGTTAATGTTGGTGTATAGATTGGTACACAGGATATAAACGGGTCTGTGTTTCATGTGTGATTTAAAAAGGTAGATTTATATTTAGGCACGAGGAGGGCACAAATCACTTCACGTGCTGGTTAAATGTAATATGTGAGCACGGGGTTGCATGTAATGAATTCATGTGCTGGGATTCAAGTGAATAATTAATTAGTAATTGAATCCCAGCACAACAGTATATATAGAGACACGTAGCATTCACTCGGGGTTGGGTGTTTGGTGAGTGGAGAACGAGTGTGGAGAAGGAGGTAAAAAGAATAATAATAAGAATAATAAGAAAAGAAGTGTCTCACTCACCGTGTTTCATTTGTCTGTCCGTGCACCGTTTGTTTACTGTAGAGTCCGTTTTGTTTATCTTTTTATTTTGGCGTATAGTGCCGTGTCCCGTGTTTTGTGTTAAAACCTTTTATTTTCTGTTCTGTTTATTTATTAAATGCTGAGCGAAAGCATTCGCTCAGCTCCACCAAACCACACCTCTCTGTCTGTTTATTTCCTGCTTCTGGTCTGACGCCACCCACTCCGACCGTCTTTGTGACACGTGGTGTCCTGTTGGTTCACCTGCTGCTACCGTCCCAAGAGCCAGAAGGGGAGGAATTACAGGCTCAACCCCCTGAAATTTTCTGGGGGGGAGAAGGGCAGGATGCTGGTGTTCCCCAGCAGCCTCTATTTATGCTGCTGAAGGGAGCACGGCGCACACCAGCCCAGCCGCCACAGCAGAGGGAGCCAGCACCGCCACAGCCTCCCTCTGAGTGGCCAGCATCAGCCCCATGGCCTCTGCCTCCACCGCAAGGAGCAGAGCAGCAGGAGCTGCCTCTGCCTCCGCCACCTCCACCGCTTCCTCCAATAGGAGCAGAGGAGCAGGAGCTGCCTCTGCCTTCACCACCGCCAGGAGCAGAGCAGCAGGAGCTGCCTCTGCCTCCGCCACCACCACCGCCAGGAGCAGGAGCTGCCTCTGCCACTTCCAGGAGCAGAGGAGCAGGAGCTGCCTCTGCCTCCATCACCACCAGGAACAGAGGAGCAGGAGCTGGAGCTGCCTCCGCCACTGCCAGAAGCAGAACAGCAGGAGCTGTCTCTGCTTCCCGTACCTCCACCACAGGGAGTACGGTGGCCGGAGCCCCAGAAAGGGGAGCTGTCGGCCACGAAGAAGGGGGAGGAGGTCTGGAGACCTGCTCCCACTGCAGCAGTTTCGCTGCCCGAGATCGTGGGGGAGGTCAGGAGACCTGCTCCCACTGCAGCAGTTCCGCTGCCGGAGATCGTGGGGGAGGTCCTGAGACCTGCTCCCACTGCAGCAGTTTCGCTGCCGGAGATCGGGGGAGAGGTCAGGAGACCAGCATCCCCCGCAGCAATTTCGCTGCAGGCGTGGACCAGCAGGCTGTCAGCCGTGCCACTACCGGCAGGGGTGCTGACAGCATGGCCAGCCATGGGCCCACTGAAGCCTCCCTTCCCAGCCCGAGACTTTGTCCTGGACTGCTGGATTTTTAAGGGGGGGAGGTGGCCGTTGAGGCCATGTGTGCTTTGCACATGGGGGGGGTATATGTGGCAATGTGCCCCGCCCCTGTGTGCATATTATGTGTTGTATGTTGCGTGCGTGTGTTAATGTTGGTGTATAGATTGGTACACAGGATATAAACGGGTCTGTGTTTCATGTGTGATTTAAAAAGGTAGATTTATATTTAGGCACGAGGAGGGCACAAATCACTTCACGTGCTGGTTAAATGTAATATGTGAGCACTGGGTTGCATGTAATGAATTCATGTGCTGGGATTCAAGTGAATAATTAATTAGTAATTGAATCCCAGCACAACAGTATATATAGAGACACGTAGCATTCACTCGGGGTTGGGTGTTTGGTGAGTGGAGAACGAGTGTGGAGAAGGAGGTAAAAAGAATACTAAGAAGAATAATAAGAAAAGAAGTGTCTCACTCACCGTGTTTTGTTTGTCTGTCCGTGCACCGTTTGTTTACTGTATAGTCCGTTTTGTTTATCTTTTTATTTTGGCGTATAGTGCCGTGTCCCGTGCTTTGTGTTAAAACCTTTTATTTTCTGTTCTGTTTATTTATTAAATGCTGAGCGAAAGCATTCGCTCAGCTCCACCAAACCACACCTCTCTGTCTGTTTATTTCCTGCTTCTGGTCTGACGCCACCCACTCCGGCCGTCTTTGTGACAGGTCCATATACCATGATAGACATAGAGCTGGTCAGAATGACACAGAGCTTTTGTCCTATCCACTTAACACCTCGAAGCCCTTAACGGGCAGATGAAGTTCAATCTCCTATCCTCCTCCGAAGAAAACAGAGGTGGATGGAAAGACTCCAGTTCCACAGACTGGTTCATGTGGAAGGCTGTGATTACCCTAGGGAGGAAAGCAGGGTTCGTATGTAGTAACATCGAAAGAGCCTGTAGCTCACTGACCCACTTTGCGGCAGTGATAGCCAAGAGGTAGGCTGTCTTCATAGACAGATACTTCAACTCTATGGTGTGTATGGGCTCAAACGGGGCCTTGTGAGAACCTCCAGCACAATATCAAGGCTCCATTCAGGGAGAACGTCCCTCCGTGGAAGGTGTAATTGCCAAGCACTCTTGAGAAACCGGGTTGCCAAGAAATGCGCACCTGGAGATACAGAATCAACGGGGCCATGGCACGCAGAAATGGCCGCCAAGTACACCTTCAGTGTAGAAGGTGACCTACCGGTATCGAGCAGTTCTTGCAGAAACTGCAAGATAACTGGCATAGGGCAAGACCCTGGGTCAGACACCAGTTCTGAAAATATCCCCATTTGTAGGCATATAAGAACCTAGTGGAGCCTGCCCTAGCATTCTGCAGTGTACCCACTACCGCATCAGCGGTCCCGTTCAGGGCAACCTCGGAACTAGGCTCCACCTCAATAGAGAGTGCAGGCTCCTCTCCTTCCTCCATCTCAGTGGGGAAGGAGCCCTCATCCCAGGAGGCCGCTATAGATATATCATCCTCCTCTTCCATCAGTGATGGTGTTTCCCGCTCCTGGGGAAGACAGGGGATGGTACTGGGGGTTGCGACGGCGGAGCGTCCGTCCCCGTGGCCCTAGCCAATCTATTGCGCCCGGGCAGAAAAGCTGCGCAGATGTCGCGGAAAGACTCGTCCCCGATGATCAAAGTGGTGTGCTGGGCACCCAGGCACCTACAGGATATGCAAGCATGAAACATGCTCGCCGTCACTCCTTCAATAACGCCTTGTATAAGAGGCTCAGGCGAGGGCACCGTGTGCACCAGGCTATGCGTGCACCGGGGTACTAAGTACCTTGTGCAATAGTTATCACCGTGCACCATGTGCACTGAGCACTGTGCACTCTGACACTTAGTGCCGTGAACACCATGTGCACTGAGTTCCCCGAGCACTGTGCGCACCGCCCAGACTGAGCTCCGCGTGCACCGAGTGCCCAGAGCACTGTGCGCACCGCCTACACTGAGCACCATGTGCACCGAGTGCCCAGAGCACTGTGCGCACCGCCTAGACTGAGCACCACGTGCACCGAGTGCCCAGAGCACTGTGCGCACCGCCTACACTGAGCACCATGTGCACCGAGTGCCCCGAGCACTGTGTGCACCGCCTAGACTGAGCACCACGTGCACCGAGTGCCCTGAGCACTGTGCGCACCGCCTAGACTGAGCACCGCGTGCACCGAGTGCCCAGAGCACTGTGCGCACCGCCTACACTGAGCACCATGTGCACCAAGTGCCCAGAGCACTGTGCGCACCGCCTAGACTGAGCACCATGTGCACCGAGTGCCCAGAGCACTGTGTGCACCGCCTAGACTGAGCACCACGTGCACCGAGTGCCCCGAGCACTGTGCGCACCGCCTACACTGAGCACCACGTGCACCGAGTGCCCAGAGCACTGTGCGCACCGCATAGACTGAGCACCACGTGCACCGAGTGCCCAGAGCACTGTGCGCACCGCCTAGACTGAGCACCATGTGCACCGAGTGCCCAGAGCACTGTGCGCACCGCCTACACTGAGCACCACGTGCACCGAGTGCCCAGAGCACTGTGCGCACCGCCTAGACTGAGCACCGTGCACCATGTGCCCAGAGCACTGTGCGCACCCCCTAGACTGAGCACCGCGTGCACCGAGTGCCCAGAGCACTGTGCGCAACGCCCAGACTGAACACTGTGTGCACCATGTGCACTGAGCACTGTGCGCACCGCCTAGACTGAGCACCACGTGCACTGAGTGCCCAGAGCACTGTGCGCACCGCCCAGACTGAATACCGTGTGCACCATGTGCACTGAGTATTCAGTGCACCGCATAGACTGAGCACCACGTGCACTGAGTGCCCAGAGCACTGTGCGCACCGCCCAGACTGAACACCGTGTGCACCATGTGCACTGAGCACTGTGCGCACCGCCTAGACTGAGCACCACGTGCACCGAGTGCCCCGAGCACTGTGCGCACCGCCTAGACTGAGCACCGCATGCACCAAGCACCACGTTTTAATTCCGTTTTGCACTTCTAGGCCACCTTACTGCACAGCGTCGTGAGCTGAAAATACTGATTGACCTCTCGTGGCCATTGTTATAATAAACATATGGTGGCTTCTAAATCATTATGATAACAATATAAACTCTGTGGGACAGAACAACACCATAACTCTCATAAAAGTAGTTTATTTTTTCATTTAAACATATGTGTTATAATGCAGGATACAGACAATTGTAAATCAGCATTGCTCAAGGTCATTTGACCTCTCAATTTAAATACATGTCAAACATCACCTTTGAAAATAATCTGTAGATGTCTGCAGGACACAGAAACTCACATAAAATTGTGTAATTTAGGGAGTTGATGATCATGTTATTATGAAACATGGTTCTAAAATTGCAAATTATCATTGTCCGAGGTCACGGTCACGGTCGTCAGAGGTCAAATCCAAAATGGCTCCACATCTAAAAATAAACCTTAGGGTATGTAGAAACATGGTAGAATATGTCATGCTTTTATCATTGAATGCACAATACTTTTGCTTATTAGCTGTACTATACCATATGACTCCATGTACACTAGGACAGTTCAGGCTTTTCAACTCACATCGTAGGTAATCATGTATTTTTTTTTTTTTTATGAAATCCACTCAAGTTCAGTGTCATTTTTTGTATGTGTTTGTTGTTCATAAAGTTGACAGCAAAATTAAGAAAAAATAAGCATATGAAAAACACACCAAACAGCTTTCACAACAGACGTCAGCAAGGTCATACGAAACACACACCAAGCAGCTTTCACAACAGATGTCAGCAAGGTCATACAAAACACACACCAAACAGCTTTCACAACAGATGTCAGCAAGGTCATACGAAACACACACCAAGCAGCTTTCACAACAGACGTCAGCAAGGTCATATAAAACACACACCAAGCAGCTTTCACAACAGATGTCAGCAAGGTCATACAAAACACACACCAAACAGCTTTCACAACAGATGTCAGCAAGGTCATACGAAACACACACCAAGCAGCTTTCACAACAGACGTCAGCAAGGTCATATAAAACACACACCAAGCAGCTTTCACAACAGACGTCAGCAAGGTCATACGAAACACACACCAAGCAGCTTTCACAACAGACGTCAGCAAGGCCTTTGGTCTTTTCGTTAGGTTTTAATAGCGATTTCCACATTGCTTGCAGTGCATGTTAAAGTCTGATTTGGTCTTAGCTGCTCCATATATATATATATATATATATCAGGGCTGTCAATTAATCTTAGTTAACTTATGGTTTATTTAACGACGTTAATCGCATTGCTGTGTCTTGAGCCTTTCGGCACACCGTACTTCAATCCCGGCCGCGGCAACATTGGATTGAGTGTCTGAGTGCAGATATTGTTTAAATAGAAAGTTTTAGTCACTGAACTGCGTATGGATCAAAGCACTAAAAATTAATGGGAGTTTTTTTTTTTTGTTTAATACTGTCAAAGTGAGTTCCAGTGTCACACACGGTATCACACAGTATCACACACAGTATCACACACAGTGTCACCCACAGTATCACACACAGTATCACACACAGTATCACACACGCGTACATCTGCTCCATGCTGAACACGCCTTCACTTCTCAAATACACTAGCAGCTCTTCTGCTACAGACAACAACAATACAACAAAGAATCAAACCCACCAGTTTTTACAGAGATTCAGGATCGCTGCAAGCCCACAAATCAAGCTCTGCTCTCATATAAGCAACTCATTTGTATCTCCCCACCTGAGCCCAGTAAACTTATCTTCTTTCTTCACCCATTTTTCGTTTCAGTTTGTAAAGCACCTTGGTTAAAGGCGCTATAAAATGTAAATACATAAATAAATAATTTCTAAATTACTGACCCTAGTAAATTTTGTTGACGGTCTCAATGGGTACATATCAGATTGTGATTTGGTTTTGAGATGAGGTAACAGGCTTGGCCTGCCACGTTATCAGATTGTGACACTATTTATATTTTAATTAGCCGTTCTTAAACTGTAAATTCAGTTCGAAGCGACAGACAAGCAAACCAAGTGCAAGAAGGAGAGCAGGTTGGGAGAGGGGAAGAGGGAATGGGCTCGCCCCGGGTTCGGCTGCCGGAGCGGGGCTGAAGCAAAGCTGAAGCGAAGCCAAAGTGTTTCGTCTCCTGGAGAAAGCAGCAGCTGCTCTCGTAGCAAAAAAGTAAATACATTAGGAAAGATAGCCACATAATAGGCCTAATATTTATTTAGTTATAAAACAAATGCTGAATAAGATGTCTGTGTTATAAAGTGCCAGCGCAGATTTTCTTCAGTTCAGATACTGTATCAAAGGGAGAGACAGAAACGGAAGTTAGACTGAGAAGTTGTTTACAGTTTGAACAACACCGGTACTGTATTTACTGTAGAAATATTGCATGAATCACTAGTATAGGGAATCAGGGGTCATGCTGTAGGAGCTTTATAATCGACAGCCTTATAGAAGGGAGCATATATATATATATATATATATATATATATATATATATATATATATATATATATATATATATATATATATATATATGCCTTTTTCTCAACTACTTCTAGCAATTGAGAACAAAGCATTGGACCATGAATATCTATGAATATCTGTCCATATATAAAAATGTATGTATATTGAATAAAGTTGATTGCTCTGGGACATTTCAATTTCGTCATTCTCATCATTCCTCAAGGCAGGACTTTCATTTACTATCTCCTCGCTTTCTCTACCACAGTAAAAAACTCAACTCCCACATTAATATTTCTTGGGAAGCACGGAAAGACATCAGGATGTGGACTTCCCTCCTGCAGTACTGGAACGGCCTTTCCCTGTTCTATAACAATTTCATATCTGCCCCCCACTCTCTCTCTCTATACATACTGATGTCTCCTCCATGGGTTTTGGAGGTATTTATTATAACCAATGGTTCTCCAGTGCGTGGCTTCAGGAAATCCAAATTCTTCCCCCACAGTATAAATCCACAGCCCTCCTTGAGCTATTTCCTATTATTATTATTATTATTATTATTATTATTATTATTATTATTATTATTATTATTATTATTATTATTTATTTCTTAGCAGACGCCCTTATCCAGGGCGACTTACAATCGTAAGCAAAAACATTTCAAGCGTTACAATACAAGTAATACTATTGAGGTTGCAGCCTTCCTCTGGGCCCCCTAGTGGCAGAAAAAGCCACTGTACACATTATTAACAAAGGCTTTTCTTCATCTCCCCTTGTCGTGCAACTCCGCTGTCACAAAGCACTGCTCTCTTATTATCAGTTCCCGAGGTTCTTCTTTCACGCAGCTTTCGCTCCTGACCCCTGAACTGTACAAGCAATGATTACCATGCATACAGTTACTAGAGCATTAATATTTGCATTCAGCATCTATATATTACACCACACCCTAAAAACATTTTAAAGGATATATTGTACCTTCCTGCAAATATTGGGACCAATTATGGTATGGCGAAATAATGGATGACTTTACCTTCAAACAAATATAGTTTTGCAAGCCAAAATATACAAATGACCTGCTTATCACGATACAATAAAAGTATTGGCAGCACAAAGGACTCTTTCTGTGCTGAATGAGAAGGGTCTGTAATATGATATATGACATTGCCTTCCAGAAAGAAACGTCAAAGCTACAGCAAAGAAAAGGCAGGTTTCATTTGAACTTTACCATATTTAAGAATGGTCAATTTACATGTGAAATGGCGGGTCAATTTACATGTGAAATGGCGGGTCAATTTACATTTGAAATGGCGGGTCAATTTACATGTGAAATGGCGATGCGGGTGCACGTTTGGGAGAATTACTCGTGTAAATCAGGTTTGTGGCCGAAAAAAACGACCAAAGAGAGGGATAGGGTAAATCTCATTTACTCGTGTAAATGATGAAACACACAGAAAAATCCATGCCCAGTTTCGCATGGAAACCCGCATTTCACGTGTAAATGTTAATGAGCGTGTTTATCCTTAACTATAAATATTGCATGGGAGCAGGTCATGTCATGAGATGTCATGAGCCAGCGGTCGCTCAAAACAACACAACAACATCCAACACAACTTAAAAGAAAGGAGAGAATCTCTGATAGCACAAGCCTCCTCAGATCTCTGCTGTCCAATTGAAACTGGCGGCTGAGGTAACCTTCACAGTTGCCAAGTCCACTTATAATAAGCGTGATTGGGCTTTTTTGAGAGTCGAGGGTTGGAATTTGTATAAACACCCACTCTAACATGGGTTTTGAAGGGCAGTGCTGCTTTTTTTTTCTTGTGAGCCTTGGAAACACTGGTAACCTTCCCCGTCTGTCTCACAGGCAGCCACTAATTCCTGAACACCTCATTTTGTTGTTGACAGAGTTTGTGCAGGATACAGCAAGCAGTGGCAATTTTGGGAACTAAGCCAGGGTAGTATACGCAGCATCACCTCATCCCCTATATGCTGTATTGCCTGAATGAAAGGGCAAGAGTAGTAAAACACATTATTAACCAGCCAGGCACAAGGTATTTTGCTTTATTACAGCAGCTTAGATTCACTCGTGTAGCAGGTCTCTGCGCATGGAAACCACATTTTCACAAAATGTCACTAGTAATCTTCAAAAACAGCATGAGTACTTTAGGCATAGCTAATTTACATATCGAACCCCACTTTTCCCATTTATTTGCATGACGTCGGGTGAAAAGCCTGGTTTATGCAGTAAAATAAACTGAGCGAATGGAAACTCAAAAAAGCATTTTACATGAGACATTTTTCTCGAGCAAATGTCTTGAGCTAAAAAAAACAACGCATGGAAACCTCATGATTGTGAATTTTTGTTTTTATACCAACATTTGTCTCATTTAGAGTCAACGTGCTAAGTGGGGGCGGCACACAATTGGCCAAGAGTCTCCCGGGGGGGGGGGGGGGAGGGTTAAGTCGGCCAGGGTGTCCTCGACTCACCGCGCACCAGCGACCCCTGTAATCTGGCCGGGCGCCTGCGGGCTTGCCTGTAAACTGCCCGAGAGCTGCGATGTCCTCCGACGCTGTAGCTCTTGGGTGGCTGCATGGTGAGCTCGCAGCGTGAAAAAAAGCAGTCGGCTGACGGCACATGCTTCGGAGGACAGTGTGTGTTCGTCTTCGCCCTCCCGAGTCAGCGCAGGGGTGGTAACGGTGAGCTGAGCATAATAAAATAATTGGCCATTCCAAATTGGGAGAAAATAATAAAAATAATTGGCAACGACTAAATTAAAAAAAAGGTAACAAATAGAATAAAATACAGCAGGGCTTCAAACACCCCCAGTGTGAATTATGCTTTTTATAACTGAAGTGAAGCTGCTTAAAATTATATTTCAAAACATACTCATTGGGAGGTGCAAAGATGATGAGAATAAACACAGAGGACGTACTGAACAGAGCACTGATGCACAACCTTTCTGGTGGGTTATAGTTTCATTTTAGTCACTGTCTTTTCTGCAACTCGCTCAGCATGCCTCATAATACATCAAGAAAAAGCTTTAAAATACAAACTCAAGAATCAAACTTGGTTGTCTGAGAGTGATGGAGACGAATATAATATTAGTCTGTACACACTATATAGGAAAGACAGGCAGGACAGAAGAGGCGGAAGGGTAGCGCTATACATAAGATATAGTCTTGAAGCCCAGGTGTTAAATCAGGACAAAGAAAACAATGCAGAATCAATATGGGTCAGAATAATCGACACAAATTCAAAGGGCATAATAGAAGCATGCTATAGACCGCCAAATTCAGACGCTGAGCAAAATAATCTGTTATACAATGACATTCGAAATGCATGTAGAAAAGGAGAAGCCATACTAATGGGGGATTTCAACTTCCCCCATATAAAATGGGAAAACCTGACGGGGGGCATGACGGACGAAATTGAAATGGTGGAAATGACAAATGACTGCTTCCTAACGCAATTTGTCAAGGCACCGACTAGAGGGGAGGCATGCCGTGATTTAGTCTTTTCAAATAACGAAGACAGAATAACTAAAACGGAGGTCAGAGAGCCATTGGCAAACTCAGACCACAACATGGTCTCATTTTAAATATTTTTTAAAACCCCAAAAGTAATGACTAAAGCTAAGGTTTACAATTTTAGAAAAGCAAACTATGAAGGTGTGAAACAGAGACTAACAGAAGTAGATTGGAGTAAAATAGAGAAAACATCCACAGAAAAAAGATGGCTGTTTTTTAAAAATGTAGTACTAGAGGCACAAAACAATTACATCCCAAAAGCAGACAAATCTAAATCTAAAACAAAATGGCCAAAATGGTTTAAAAGACCAATTAAAAAAAAATATTCAGCGAAAAATGGCACTTTACAGAGCGTTTAAAAGGGACCAAAAACAAAGTACACAGAAAGAGTACTTGGAACTGCAAACACAAGTCAAAAAGGAAGTTAGAAAGGCCAAGAGAGAGATAGAAATCAATATTGCTAAGGGGGCTAAAACCAATTCCAAAATGTTTTTCCAATATTATAACAGCAAGAGAACATACAAAGTGGAGGTTAAAAGTCTAAGAGACAGAAATGGCAAAATCATAGATGAAGAAAAGAAAATAGCAAATATATTAAATGATTACTTTTCACAGGTTTTTACAAAGGAGAACACAGACAACATGCCCCACATGTCTACGTGTTCCTATCCAATTTTAAATAACTTTAGCATAACAGAGGCTGAAGTGTTAAAGGGACTAGGAGCTCTTAAAATAAACAAATCCCCTGGGCCAGATGAGATCCTCCCAATAGTACAAACCGCTAACCAAGATCATGCAACAGTCTCTTGACACAGGGGTTGTACCGACAGACTGGAAAATAGCAAACGTAATACCGATCCACAAAAAGGGAGACAAAACCAAACCAGGTAACTACAGACCAATAAGCCTGACTTCTATCATATGTAAACTTATGGAAACTATAATAAGATCCAAAATGAAAAATTATCTATATGGTAACAATATCCTGGGAGACAGTCAGCATGGTTTTAGGAAAGGGACATTGTGTCTAACTAACCTGCTTGATTTTTTTGAGGATGCAACATCGACAATGGATAATTGCAAAGCATACGACATGGTTTATTTAGATTTCCATAAAGCTTTTGACAAAGTCCCGCATAAAAGATTAATTCTCAAACTGAACGCAGTAGGGATTCAAGGAAATGCATGCACATGGATTAGGGAGTGGTTAACAAGTAGAAAACAGAAAGTACTGATTAGAGGAGAAACCTCAAAATGGAGCGAGGTAACCAGTGGAGTACCATAGGGATCAGTATTAGGTCCTCTGCTATTCCTAATCTACATTAATGATTTAGATTCTGGTATAGTAAGCAAACTTGTTATATTTGCAGACAACACAAAAATAGGAGGATTGGCAAACACTGTTGCAGCAGCAGCATTCAAAATGATCTAGACAGCATTCAGAACTGGGCAGACACATGGCAAATGACATTTAATAGAGAAAAGTGAAGTACTGCTTGCAGGCAATAAAAATGTGCATTATGAATACCATACAGGAGATACTGACATTGAAGAAGGAATCTATGAAAAAGATAAAGGATTTTATGTTGACACATCTGGACAATGTGGGGAACCTATAAAAAAGGCCAACAAGATGCTCGGATATATTGTGAGAAGTGTTGAATTTAAATCAAGGGAAGTAACGTTAAAACTCTACAATGCATTAGTAAGACTAATCCAGTTCTGGTCACCTTGTTACAAAAAGGATATTGCTGCTCTAGAAAGAGTGCAAAGAAGAGCAACCAGAATTATCCTGGGTTTAAAAGGCATGTCGTATGCAGACAGGCTAAAAGAATTGAATCTATTCAGTCTTGAACAAAGAAGACTACGCGTGATCTGATTCAAACATTCAAAATCCTAAAAGGTATAGACAATGTCAACCCAGGGGACTTCTTTGGTGACAACTACTTTTGTAATTATTTAAATGAAGGCTGGCACTAGTTACAGTAAAGCATCCTATTTTTTTTACTATGACTAAGGCTCTATTTATTTGAGGGTTAGATTGACATTTTGAGATTTTAAAGAAAAGAAATCCAAGGGAATAATTTTCATTTTAAATGATTCTATTTAAATGTGTTAGTGTTTGACTAATAAAAAAAGATTTAAACGAAGCTGAGTATCTAAGGGGCCTGGAGTCCTTCACTGCTAGTATGCGGGCAACGGTTTTTAATCTGCTGACCCAGCTGTGTTTTGATCTTTACAGGTGATGAGACCCTAGCCGTGCATTAAGACTATTCTTACTGCACTGTCATGTGACGTTCTTCAGCCAATCATGGCATTTCATTTATCCACTTTATCAGATCTACATATGAGGATGGGGCATCTAAATAGGATGTGGGCGCACACTCAGGGGTGGTCCGAGGTCAGAAGGGTTAATATACAGTAGGTTTGAATGAACACATCTGCCATGCCCTGCTTCTGGTCATCCCAGTTCTCATCAGTGACCCCCTCAGGAATGTCATCTGCTCTATTCCCTTTAAAGTCAAGAGAATTTCTGGTAGCTATTTAAAATAAGTTAATATACAAATAATGACTGGAGTTAAGGCTTATAGGGGAAGAATGTTGCCCCAGGGGTTGAAAAGGTTAGGGTTAGGGTGAGGTAGGAACTTTGTTTCCCTAAGAACTCCACACTTGGTTGGTTTTTCAGGGAAAGAAAGATGCACTGGCCATCTGGCTCTTTTTGGATTTATTTCTTTGTTTTTTTGTTTTGGAGCTCCTTTTCTAGTGTAGGTCTATCGTGGAGTTTCTAATGTTCAGGCCTAGCGGGAAAGTTGTTTGTAGTTTGTTGATCCAGTCTTTTTCTCTCCATTTCCTTTCTCCGATTGTCCAGTTCTGGTTCCTCTCTAGCCCTGTAATTTTCAGAGATTCCAAGTTGTGTTGTAGAAAGTGTGCTACTAGAGGTGTTTGTGATTCTTTTTTGTGTTTGATATTATAGATGTGTTGTGTTAGTCTTACTCTGATAGTGTTGCCTGTTTCTCCAATGTAAATGATTTTGCATGTATCGCATTGTATTGCGTAGATGCAGTTCCTGCTGTTTTGTGTAAAGGTTTGTGGAATGTTATTGTGATGCCTGTGGATTGGCTCCGGAGGGTGGAAAGTTACTTGAAGTGTCGTGATGCTTTTGTTGGTTTGCGATTAAGTGAAGGCAGTTTACTGGACACTAAATAGTTGGTCAAGTTTTTGTTTTTTCTGTAGGCTGAAGATTGTTTCTTCCCAATCGGCCATGTAGATGTTGGCATATGATGGCGCAAAGCGTTTCCCCATCGCTGTTCCTTTGGTTTGGAGGTAGAATTGGTTGTCGAATTCAAAGTCGTTTTTCATTAAGCTGATTTCCAGGAGTTTGATCAGTTCCTCGTCTGGTCTGGTTGGATCCGGAATTAGATTTAGACATTTCCTGATAGCTGCAATGCCTGCGTTGGTCTCTATGTTTGTGTACAAGCTGTCTATATCTATTGTGAAGAGAAAAGCTGTTTCTGGTAGTTTGAGTGTTTTAATTTTATCTATGAAGTCATATGTGTCTTTAAGGTAGCTATTGTGTTTGGTGGATAGGGGGTTAGGGTTAGGGTTAGGGTTAGGGTTAGGGTTAGGGTTAGGGTTAGGGTCACACTCGTTTCCGTGCTAAAGGTCTTGTTTTGTAGCTCGCAGTAATACCTTTCCAGGCATACCTTGATTCAATTGATACCACCTGTGGTTATTTAAATATTAAAAAAAAAAAAAAAGAAACCTGAACGGGACGTTTTTTCGCCAAATGTAAACGAAACCTATTTAAGGTCGTTATTTAGTGTAGCAGTCGAATAAAAACTGGAGTGTGGTGTTGTTTTGTAGCTTGCAATCATACCTATCCAACGATACCTTGTATGAGGTGGTAGCACCAGGGGTTATTGAAATATTAATTTTAATGTGATTCCCATTGAAACGTATAGGCATTTTCACCAAAACCGTAAAAACAGACACAATAACACGTGCCATTTAGTGCAGGTGTGGAATTACAACCCAGGAACGGTTTCGTTGTGTAGATTACACCCTTATCTGTATAACAATGCCCTACCTGAAATGATAGCACCTGGCGTTTCGTATTTATAGGGAAAATAAGAATTTTGCACCAAATCGCAACTTGACCAAAACCCATAGGATAACATTGAAATCCACAAAACACAATTGCTTTTTTTGAATAAAAACTGTTTTTCAACGGATTGGTCTCAAATTTGTTACACAATTGCTACCTATTACCCTGATACAGGAACTGTTTGAATGGTTTCTCTAGCCCTTACTGTTCCAGAGAAATAAAAAAAAAAGAAGTGAATTTGCATCTGCCAGTAATCTTTTTTTTCTTCTTATAAATCAGTTTTTGCAGGATTCATTACAAGGCCACTGAATACTGTTAGAGACTAATTCTCTGATACTACAGCCATTTAAATGGAGCTTCTATCTGGTCGCACAGCCGAGAAATACTTAAAAAGGTTCTTATCAAATATGCTGCAATCTCTCGGTATGAGTCAATCTAAGGCAAGCTGCTGCATTTCAACCAAAAGCCCCATAAACCTGTGCTTCTACATTTATTATCTGCATATAATACAGGTACTCTGTAACAATTTTCAGCCACCTACCACATTCGCTGATTCTTTGAGAGCCTGCCAAAGCTGTTCCAAATGCCCCATAGGCTTAAAGCAGCGGTCAACTTGGCTGAAGGGCAAAAAAGCTGAATTTTGCAGGAATCGCTCTAAAAACACTGGGCTCAGTTACAGGCTGTTAGTCTGATACTACAGCCCTTGGAATGGTGTTTCTACCTGGTTGCATGGCTTCAAAACTCTTCCAAATGTACTTTTTCAAGGGGCCAGCAGTGCACTTAGAAGTGGCATTTAAGGACAGGGGCAGCGTCGGAACCGAAAGGCCCAGCAACCTGTGCTTTTCCACCACTTATCTGCATGTCCTACAGGTACTCTGTAGCAATTTTCAGCCACCTACCACATTCGCTGATTCTTTGAGAGCCTGCCAAAGCTGTTCCAAATGCCCCATAGGCTTAAAGCAGCGGTCGCCTTGGCTGAAGGGCAAAAAAGCTAAATTTTGCAGGAATCGCTCTAAAAACACTGGGCTCAGTTACAGGCTGTTAGTCTGATACTACAGCCCTTGGAATGGTGTTTCTACCTGGTTGCATGGCTTCAAAACTCTTCCAAATGTACTTTTTCAAGTATTTGAATGGTTGCCGACTCCACTTCTTAGGGGCTGCTGCCATCTACTGGTGGAAAATATTTATGACACCGGGGAACCCAACGCAAATGCTGTTACTCTTATTTGAATTGCTAAAAAAAATCAGATTTCTGCAGGAATTCTTCTAAAAACACTGCAGGTGTTTTTAGAACTATCGAAAAACGCTCAAACAGGTGATGTACATTGTAATGGACACCAGGTCTGAAAGGGTTAAGGACAGGGGGGCCTCCGCAGCGCTTGTGCAGGTGTTCACCCCGAGCTCGCAGAACTGCAGCACGGCCTCATGACATCCGTGCACCCGGGGGGGGGGGGGGGAACGTACATTTAATTAATGAATCGCTGTTCCGCCGTGCAGCTCCCCGGGGGCGGGGGGGGGGGGGGGACGAGCAAGTGTTCAGCCCGAGCTCGCGGAACTGCAGCCCGGCCTCATAACACCCGTGCACCCGGGGGGGACGTGCAGGTATTTTTTTCCCCCAGCAGACGGGTCCCGGCCTTACACTCGGGCAGCTCCCCAGGGAATGGTAGAGGTCGTCGCCCCCGCTGCTGAGGCGCTAAAGTATCCGACTGCCTGGAGCGCTAAACCGGCTCCGATCGGTCAGCGGGGACCGCGGGGAGTTAGCCGTGAACGTAGCCTCCTGCTGCCTTCCCGCCGAGTTTGAAAATAGACGAGAGTTAAGCCCCCGTCCCCGGCGTGGCTTCGGCAGCCTCTCGCCGCTTCAAGACGGACGGGACTCTGGTCATGTCGCAAATCACATGACCAGAGTCCCATCTGACGTGACGCGGTGGAAGGCGGCCGAAGCCACGGCGGGGAGGGGGCTTAACTCTCGGCTATTTTCGCTGGCCTCCGGGGCTGCTTCTAACGGGTCTCCGCAGCGGCGCTTGTGCAGGTGTTCAGCCGAGCTCACGGAACTCCAGCCCGGCCTCATAACACCCGTGCTCCCGGGGGGGACGAGCAGGTGTTCAGCCCGAGCTCGCGGAACTGCAGCCCGGCCTCTGCTCCCACTTCCCCGGGCAGGGTTCCACGGCCCCGGGGACAGCTCCAGCCTCCCCGGGCTGGCTCCCACTTGCCCGGGCAGGGTTCCACGGCCCCGGGGACAGCTCCAGCCGCCCCGGACCCATAACACCCGTGCTCCCGGGGGAACACGGGACGTGCATTTAATTAATTAATCGCTGTCCCGCCGTGCAGCTCCCCGGGGGGGACGAGCAGGTGTTCACTCCGAGCTCGCGGAACTGCAGCCCGGCCTCATAACACTCGTGCACCCGGGGGGGACGTGCATTTAATTAATTAATTAATTAATCGCTGTTCACCCGGGACGCGGGGCCCTGGCTAACCGCAGTGCAGCTCCCCGCACTGGGCTTGTGTCCCAGGCATCCATCCCCCTGCCCTGGCCACATCCATGGCTGGTGAAAAGGATGGAGCAACCCAAAGCCCAGCATCCGGCTGGGATGCAAGTGCAGTTCCACTCCCAAGCTCTCCCACTCTCCAGCTCTCCCACTCTCCGTTGCAGGCACGCAGCTCCAGCTGTGGGCCATCAAAAGTGTGACTCTGGTTAGGGTTAGGGTCACACTCGTTTCCGTGCTAAAGGTCTTGTTTTGTAGCTCGCAGTAATACCTTTACAGGCATACCTTGATTCAATTGATACCACCTGTGGTTATTTAAATATTAAAAAAAAAAAAAAAAAAAAAAAACCTGAACGGGACGTTTTTTCGCCAAATGTAAACGAAACCTATTTAAGGTCGTTATTTAGTGTAGCAGTCGAATAAAAACTCGAGTGCGGTGTTGTTTTGTAGCTTGCAATCATACCTATCCAACGATACCTCGTATGAGGTGGTAGCTCCAGGGGTTATTGAAATATTAATTTTAATGTGATTCCCATTGAAACGTATAGGCGTTTTCACCAGAAAACGTAAAAAACAGAAACGGAAAAAAGCTGAATTTTGTAGGAATCGCTCTAAAAACCCTGGGCTCAGTTACAGGCTGTTAGTCTGATACTACAGCCCTTGGAATGGTGTTTCTACCTGCTTGCATCGCTTCAAAATCCTTCCAAATGTACTTTTTCAAGGGGCCTGCAGTGCACTTAGAAGTGGCATTTAAGGACAGGGGCAGCGTCGGAACCGAAAGGCCCAGCAACCTGTGCTTTTCCACCACTTATCTGCATGTCCTACAGGTACTCTGTAGCAATTTTCAGCCACCTACCACATTCGCTGATTCTTTGAGAGCCTGCCAAAATTGTTACAAATGACCCATAGGCTTAAAGCAGCGGTCGCCTTAGTTGAATGGGAAAAAAGCTGAATTTTGTAGGAATCGCTCTAAAAACCCTGGGCTCAGTTACAGGCTGTTAGTCTGATACTACAGCCCTTGGAATGGTGTTTCTACCTGCTTGCATCGCTTCAAAATCCTTCCAAATGTACTTTTTCAAGGGGCCTGCAGTGCACTTAGAAGTGGCATTTAAGGACAGGGGCAGCGTCGGAACCGAAAGGCCCAGCAACCTGTGCTTTTCCACCACTTATCTGCATGTCCTACAGGTACTCTGTAGCAATTTTCAGCCCCCTACCACATTCGCTGATTCTTTGAGAGCCTGCCAAAATTGGCTTAAAAACTCATTAAAATGTACTTTTTCAAGTATTTGAATGGTTGCCGACTCCAATTCTAGGGGCTGCTGCCATCTACTGGTGGAAAATATTTATGACACCGGGGATGCAAATGCTGTTACTCTTATTTGAATTGCTCAAAAAAATCCGATTTCTGCGGGAATTCTTCTAAAAACACTGCAGGGGACGAGCAAGTGTTCAGCCCGAGCTCGCGGATCTCCAGCCGGGACCCATAACACTCGTGCACCCGGGGGGGGGCGTGCATTGAATGAATTCATTCATCGCTGTAGACCCGGGACGCGGGACCAGGGCTAACCGCCGTGCAGGTCCCCCGGGGGACGCCGCAAGTGTTCAGCCGAGCTCGCGGATCTCCAGCCGGGACCCATAACACTCGTGCACCCGGGGGGAAAGTGCATTTAATGAATTCATTCATCGCTGTTCCGCCGTGCAGCTCCCCGGGGGCGGGGGGGACGAGCAAGTGTTCAGCCCGAGCTCATAACACCCGTGCACACGGGGGGGGACGTGCAGGTATTTTTTTCCCCCAGCAGACGGGGGTCCCGGCCTTACACTCGGGCAGCTCCCCGGGGAATGTTAGAGGTCGTCGCCCCCGCTGCTGAGGCGCTAAAGTATCCGACTGCCTGGAGCGCTAAACCGGCTCCGATCGGTCAGAGGGGACCGCGGGGAGTGAGCCGTGAATAGAGCGTCCTGCTGCCTTCTCGCCGGGTCCGAAAATAGCCGAGAGTTAAGCCTCTCCCCGCTGTGTCTTCGGCAAACTTCCGCAACGTCAGGATGGGCGGGCCTCTGGTCATGTGATTTATGACATGACATGACCAGAGGCCCGTCCCTCTTGAAGCGGCGAGTGGCTGACGAAGCCACGGCGGGGAGGGGCTTAACTCTCGGCTATTTTCGCTGGCCTTCGGGGCTGCTTCTAACGGGTCTCCGCAGCGGCGCTTGCGCAGGTGTTCAGCCGAGCTCGCGGATCTCCAGCCGGGACCCATAACACTCGTGCACCCGGGGGGGGGGCGTGCATTGAATGAATTCATTCATCGCTGTTCACACGGGACGCGGGACCAGGGCTAACCGCCGTGCAGGTCCCCCGGGGGACGCCGCAAGTGTTCAGCCGAGCTCGGGGAACGATAGCCCGGCTTCATAACACTCGTGCACCCGGGGGGGGGGCGTGCATTGAATGAATTCATTCATCGCTGTAGACCCGGGACGCGGGACCAGGGCTAACCGCCGTGCAGGTCCCCCGGGGGACGCCGCAAGTGTTCAGCCGAGCTCGGGGAACGATAGCCCGGCTTCATAACACTCGTGCACCCGGGGGGGAAAGTGCATTGAATGAATTCATTCATCGCTGTAGACCCGGGACGCGGGACCAGGGCTAACCGCCGTGCAGGTCCCCCGGGGGACGCCGCAAGTGTTCAGCCGAGCTCGGGGAACGATAGCCCGGCTTCATAACACTCGTGCACCCGGGGGGGGGGCGTGCATTGAATGAATTCATTCATCGCTGTAGACCCGGGACGCGGGACCAGGGCTAACCGCCGCAAGTGTTCAGCCGAGCTCGGGGAACGATAGCCCGGCTTCATAACACTCGTGCACCCGGGGGGGGGCGTGCATTGAATGAATTCATTCATCGCTGTTCACACGGGACGCGGGACCAGGGCTAACCGCCGTGCAGGTCCCCCGGGGGACGCCGCAAGTGTTCAGCCGAGCTCGGGGAACGATAGCCCGGCTTCATAACACTCGTGCACCCGGGGGGGGGGC